>NC_090260.1:32805577-32811386 GCF_037325665.1 Littorina saxatilis | reverse complement strand
CTAGGGCCTTATATATGCTTACTCCCCAGTTGAAACAGGGAAGAGGCCTATTCCCTTAAAATTTCAGTGATTAAGCTTATTCCCTAAATGTTCTTATTCCCTGTAACATATACCCCTGCGTAACTATGCAAGATGAAATAGAGTAATGGAAATGGACCATGTAATCCATGTCAGAATTTGTTGGGTTTTAGAGACGTAAAAATACCCAGCATGCTAGAGAGGAAGACTACGTAAGCTGTCATGGAACTGTGATCTGCTATTGCGTTATGTTAAACTAGCAACTGCTTGCTTATATATATGTATGATCAGAGAGAGTTTGCTTTTATCATGCTTCTGTTTTTATTGATCCTTACTTATGTCCCTTCAACATTCTGAGTGTACAGCAGATATTCAGTAATGTTTGAATTTAGTAGATGTGGTTTGTTTCTGAGCAACCTCATCTTTGTGGACTGTCTTGACCGAATTTTGGTTAATTTTCTTTCATGGTTGGGTAGAGATTTGTTTGCCCGATTTTTTTTAGATTTACTCCACATGCATGCACGGTTAAGATTTGATGTTGATTGTTTTGTAACGCCCGCATTTTGAAAGATTTTCTTTCACGGTAGGGTTGAGATTAATTGTTGACTGCAGTAATATTGCCAGAAGTTTGGAACAGCCGGGTTGAGATTTGTTGTTGATTGATATGCCTGAGTTTGAACAGATTTTCTCCAACTGTGGGGTTGAGATTTCTTGTAGATTGTTATGCCTGAGTTTGAACAGATTTTCTCCAACTGTGGGGTTGAGATTTCTTGTAGATTGTTATGCCTGAGTTTGAACAGATTTTCTCCAACTGTGGGGTTGAGATTTCGTGTAGATTGTTATGCCTGAGTTTGAACAGATTTTCACGAGCAAAAGGACTGAGATGTGTTAATAATCTGGAGCTAAGAATAATACTAATATAAGGCTGAGGATGCAAGTCATTTATTATATATCCACATAATACATTATGTAGGAATATAATTATTTTCTGCAGGTATTAATTTGTCAGCTAACGTAATGGCAGGTCTATAACAATGTTATTGGTATAACATTTTTGTTGTATTCAGATTGCATGTGAATCAATATTGACAATTTGGTGATTAAATTACTCCAATGTTTTTATAACAAGATGTGATGTGAATCAATTGTCATTGTTATAATGACATGAAATATGTAATGTTGCTTTAACAAATGGTTTGACAACCAAAAAGGACATGGGGGGGGGCAGCTGTTCGGAGGAATCAAATGTTTTGTTGTTATTTCACTATGAAAGAAATATGACTGTGATATTCTCATACCAATTCCGTCCGTTTCATTCCTGCCAGCAGTTTTTGATGTTGCATCTGTACAATTCATATACGATTCCTGCCAGATGATGCCATGGATTAATTGAGTTGTGAATTTCTGGGAGCTACTAAAACTTGACAGTTTACTGTATGCACAAAAACCTCAATAAACATGCTTAGAATAGCAAGATGTATGACTGCTTAACGTAGGATTAACTTTTTGACTATGATAACCAGAGTGTTGATCACCATATATCAGAGTTTACAAATAGTGGATTCCAATGTACCTGTGATACGATTTTATTTTTTTATTTATTTTTAATTTTTTTAATTTTACCCAGCTATTTTCTATTCAGGACAGGGGCTTCATCTTTATGTTTATGTATAAACCCCTTTTGATTGTCATAACTCCTTGTTACCTGATGATAATGTTGATTTACGCCCTCACAGTAAAACCATTAGTTGCATGTTCCCGGGGGAATTAACGCGACTTTACATGTCGAGACACACAGGTGTGTGCGTGTTTAGGTGTAATCAGCCACCTGCACTTACGGCAGAATGTCCGAGGTCTTTAACGTGCCACTGTGGTGACATTGGGGTGGGACATGGATACGTCTGAGTCTGCACATAAAGTTTGACCCATGTCCCGGCCTGGATTCGAACCTGGGAACCTAGGATCACAAGTCCAGTACATGCTCTAACACCTGAGCTAGTCCCTGCCCCCTCTTTGTTACACACAGTGGAACCCCCTTTTAAGAGCTAAACAAATCGGAGAAAATCAAGGGGGGGGGGGGGGGGTCTTAAAGGCACACTCCTTCACAAGTAAATAGTTCGACTCACCATTTAAGATCTGGTCAGGCTAGTACATCACAGTGATAAAACCACTACTGGCTTTTTGGCTCACGTAAGTGTAGCCTATGCGATGCTAACTTTTGTCTGTCTGTACGTGCGTGTGTGTGTATGTATGTATGTCTGTTGTAGAAACTTCCTAACATTTGACTGAACACCGAAATACTAATTTTACCTGGTTATTATTCAAGCAACAGCTTCAAAGTATTGAAGCAATGATCAACATTTTGTCGGCACATATATGTAGTTAAAGTCTGTATCCAAAGAAAACGGGTGGTGGGGGGTTTTGGGGGGTAAAAACAGGTGACTGGTTTGTGTCGTGTGTGGTATGTAGACCAGGTCAGGGGTCAAGGTTAGGTCAGATCGCGTGAAGGATTGTGGTATAGATACAGTTATCACCGAGCTGCAGTTCGCCGATTCGGAGAAGACGATTTCACATTGTTCGGTTTCGTAGCTCCAGAAAAATAGATAAAGAAAATGTCCTACAGGTTAATCTGCACAGCGTGTTTCCAGTGTCTGCGCGAGGAAGCGCTGTCAAAAGCGCAGTGTCGATCTGGCCATCTGGCAGTCGTGTCCCCGCAAGTAGGCTACAGACAGACAGATCTAGATCTAGTGTCTCGCACTCTTGCACAGTCGTCACCTAAGCTTACTGTGGGTGTGTATGTGTGATTGAGTTTGTGTTACTGTTTGTCGATTTCTTACGTGAGCCTTGAAGGCTTCGCCTCTTGTTAACATTGATATATGACCAAGTGTCAAACTAATTTTCACAGGAAGAAGTGTGCCGCCTTTACAATGGAGGTACATATTAACAGAAAATCTTATGAAGCTATTAAGGTCTCAAAAAGGGGGGTATTTAAGTCTTGAATTGGTCTTAGCAGTGAGGTTACAGTACTGTACATGTAATTGTATTCAGTACTGTTTGTATAGCTGAGTTGTGTGTAGTTTAGTGTTACAATGTATATGTGACCCTCCACCACGAAATGAGTCGCATGTCACCTTTGCATGATTTTCATATTTTTTACATTTTCCTAAAGTGTTTTTTATGCTCTATCCAGTGGTGAACACCGTTTTAGAAAAGAGCGAAAACTGTTTGAGTTATAAGCCTGTGACTAAGGTGACCCTCACACTGTTACCAGACAACCCCCGGACTTACGTTCAGCCTAGCGCAGAACCGCGCGAGGTGACATGCGACTCATTTCGTGGTGGAGGGTCACATATAATATGTTCACAACATATTTGAAACAGGGTGACTTTGTTAAAGCTGAGAAAACGGGGAAGTCAGTCAGGAAAAAAAAAATCACACCATGCCTATATCAAGTTCTAATTGTTAGCTATCTCATTTTATTATATTTTTGTCTCAGTTAATGCTGTTGTTGTTGCTGTTTGATTGGTGTTGTTTTTGGATTATATTTACACAGGAAATAAAATGTTCAATAGCAGCTGGTGTGGGTGTGCCTGTCAGTGTTTCATCATAAAAAACACACACAACAAAAACAAATATAGGGGAAAGGCCCTAATTACCGGACGGGCGCCTAATAACGGACGCGCGATATCTCAGAAATGGGAGGTCACAACAAAATTTTGTTTGCGCGAAACGATTCAGTGATATCCCCTTACACTTCGCACCAAAATAACATGGCGACTGAACGCACGCATTCTGCACGGTAAGTGGTTTTCTGTTTTTCGCACTCTCACTGTAATTTTAGACATTTGTAAACTAAGTGCAGCAAGAAGTTACGACTTTCTAAGATGAATTGATTGGTTGAAGTAGATAGTACACACACTCTATTAGTAAATACCATGCAATACGACATACTCAATGAACGCATTTTTCAACAGCTGCATTGTAACTCCAACTAGTGGGGTTTTCCAAATACCGTCCACCACGTGCGCCCAAATAACGGACTATGTAATATGTGTAAAAAATATAGGTCCCTGGTAATATGTAATAAATATGTGTGTGTGTGTGTGTAGTTGAACGTGCGGTTAATTCGCTTGACTAAAAATAACGCATAACCCTCGCTCGAGAAAAAGATACATATCTTCATAAAAACTTGCTTTTTGACTGACAAAAGTTGCAAAAACCAACATAATAATTAAATGTAAAAATACATGAACGTTCACGAAAAAGAAAACGGTTGCAATTGTTAATTAAAACATGGTTTCTGCAACTTTTGTTACTCTATTAATTTCGTGTCCGGATTTTGGTGACCCCCTGTCCGGATTTAGGCAGTAGGTTTCCCAAAACCGGACAATTTGCCGAAAAATTCAAACCTTAATAACTTTTAAAGTATAACAGATTTTTTTCAATTTTTTTCAACATGAAGATAAAGGTAGGTTAGATCTACAATAATCCGTTTTCAAAATTGCGCTATGTTATATACTTTGTGAGAAAAATGGGTTTAACCTTAAGTGTCCGTTAATTGGGGCCTATCACGAAGCGTTTACATGCAAATTACTGTAGCCATGTTGTACAGAATGAATTGGCTTTTGAAGAACAGTCATATCTATATCGATCAGTAGTATGTTACAATGCGTAAAAGTTAAAATTGTGGAGCGTATGAACAGGAGTTGAGGTGGTTTTTTACATTTAGTCAAGTTTTGACTAAATGTTTTAACGTAGAGGGGGGAATCGAGACGAGGGTTGTGGTGTATGTCTGTCTGTCTGTCTGTCTGTCTGTCTGTGTGTGTGTGTGTAGAGCGATTCAGACCAAACTACTGGACTGATCTTTATGAAATTTGACATGAGAGTTTCTGGGAATGATATCCCCGGACGTTTTTTTTTCTTTTTTTCGATAAATACCTTTGATGACGTCATATCCGGCTTTTTGTAAAAGTTGAGGCGGCACTGTCACACCCTCATTTTTCAATCAAATTGATTGAAATTTTGGCCAACCAATCTTCGACGAAGGCCGGACTTCGGTATTGCATTTCAGCTTGGTGGCTTAAAAATTAATTAATGACTTTGGTCATTAAAAATCTGAAAATTGTAAAAAAACAAATTTGTTTTTAAAACGATCCAAATTTACGTTTATCTTATTCTTCATCATTTTCTGATTCCAAAAACATATAAATATGTTATATTCGGATTAAAAACAAGCTCTGAAAATTAAAAATATAAAAATTATTATTAAAATAAAATTTCCGAAATCGATTTTCATCTTATTCCTTGTGGGTTCCTGATTCCAAAAACATATAGATGTGATATGTTTGGATTAAAAACACGCTCAGAAAGTTAAAAAGAATAGAGATAAAGAAAAGCGTGCTATCCTTCTCAGCGCAACTACTACCCCGCTCTTCTTGTCAATGTCACTGCCTGTGCATCGAGCGGTGGACTGACGATGCTACGAGTATACGCTCTTGCTGTAAAAATGCAGTGAGTTCAGTTTCATTCTGTTAGTTCGACAGCTTGACTAAATGTAATTTCGCCTTGCGCGACTTGGTTTTTTTTTTCTCTCTCTCTAAACCATCATCACACAGCGATGTTTGTTAAGGTGTGTTAGTGACCACTGTGTCATATTGATTCGTTTAGAAGGAACACACCCACTGTGTGAACCTTAACATTTTGCCCAGCATTCCATTTGGTACCTGGTCAGTCACAAGCACAGTCGCACACGCACACACACACACGCGCGCGTGTGAACTCACGTGTGACA
>NC_090260.1:32783077-32803077 GCF_037325665.1 Littorina saxatilis | reverse complement strand
CTCTCTCTCTCTCTCTCTCTCTCTCTCTCTCTCTCTCTCTCTCATTGCTTTATATTTTATTCAACGACTTTCAATTTGCGTTTGCAATAACTGTGAGTTGTCTGCAGATGACACAACTATACACTCTAGTCCCCATCCATTTTGAAGCTAGAACCCTCAAAGAAAGCATTGATGCGTTATTTCATCGGTCCGAGTTAAACGATATGTCTCGAACTTTGGAGGCACGCGGCCATGACCGCTGTCAGTGCGAAACAGCGTGAACGTTCACTTCTTTTCTCATGAGTTTTCATGACTAGAAACTTGACGCCAGGGGTTGCACGCAAATGAAACTTAGGCAGTTACTGTACCAGTATCAATCATTTGTCTGTGGACATGCAAAGTCATGGATTTGATGGACACAAGTGAACATTCCTATGACGGGTTTTAAAACTTTTTACGGATCATTGCATAACATCTGAAATATACCTGAAACAATTCATTCCACCAAGTCATTGCTGAAGTACAGGGCTTGTTGTATTTACACACCTGTAAGAATTAAACACATATAAGAAGAAAAGCAAGGAAGCAAAACCTTACCCAGTTGTGCCTTGAAGTCCACTTTCTCCTCGTCGCTCAATTCGCCATCTGTATTTGAGTAAAGAAACGTTGACGAAATTGGTATTCATTCATTTTAATTTTTAAATCAACATGGTACAGTCTTTGAAGAGACCCCTGTTCACCTTTTTACTGCTCCTTCTCCTACTGCATGATATATTGTACATTCAAACAAATGACCAATATGGCATTGATTCTTGTTAAATGATACGGGCAAGTCTTTCAAAAGACGCTCTGTTTTCTTAGCTGCTTCTGGATAATTATGCCTGTCCGCAGGTTCAGCAGCAGACGACGTTGTCGTGGGAACTCTACATTTTTTTGTCGTCAGCCGCTGAGTCTGCGCAAAGGTCACTTCTGTGGTGACAGTTTTGTGTCAGAATCATTAGAGAAACCTAGCACAGTTCGTTGTCGGCGGTCGTGGTGGGTCCGTGCCGTCAGAATCGTGTCACACTAAGAGAAACAAGCGCTACACAGGGCAAAAAGACGATTTTTAGGACAGTCTTGCACAGTCTTTGTTGTCAGGATTTCGTGGCTTGTGTTAGCGAATACGCCGGCGTACGCCATTTTACGCATACCGACTCTCGGCCGCTGATTGAAAAAACAGACATAGTAGAGTTTTCGTTGTCGTTTTTTCCTCGCGATTATTGGCACTATCAACTTGATCTTCAACACAGGCAAAGCAACACAAACACACAGCGTCACACACAGACACACACACAAACACACAAACACACACACACACACACACACACACACACACACACACACATACACACACACACGAACACAAACACACACACACACACAAACACACCAAAAACACACACACACACACACACACACACACACATACATACACACACCCCCCCCACACACACACACCATCCAAATAGCACACTCACTTGACTTTCATTAATACCCCCCCCCCCCCCCCCCCCACCCTTCACATCTCACTCCCAAATTGTACACCATACACACAAACACCAAAAACACATAATTATCCTTTACATATTTTTGATACTGCGACCACCAAGCCATGACCACCCCCCCCCCCCCCCCCCCCCCTGTGTGTTGTAATTGTCCAAGTGTGTTCTGTTTTATGAATGTGTCCCTTTGGCTGTGTGATGTCCTGTAATGTAAAGCATATATACGTGTAAAAAAAAAAAAACTCCACAAAAAGAGAATAAAACAAAAACAAAAAACAAACAAAACAAAACAAAACACACATACATACCATTGTTTTTGTCGCTGGCATCGAACAAGGCCACCAGCACCTCGGTCGGCAAGTCGTCCCTTGTCACCGTTGCCTTAAGAGTGTCACAGTCCGTAGAGCTATCGAGGACACTTCGCTTGCCGATTGAGAAGGTACAGCCAAATCCATTTTGACCTCTTCGGCAGTGCTCTCCGACCCATCGGCCCACGTTTGTTACCGTCTGAAGGAAACAACAACAGTGATCGCGATAGGTGTTCAAGGGCAGATGTGGCACGGTAATAATTATAGTCCTGTGAGGTTACCCTCATGGCAATTCGGGCTGCTTTCTCCCTGGGGAAAGCGAGCTGCCATACAGAAAACGGCGCTACCCATTTTGTTTTCTTTTGCTGCACGCATGTATTCATGTTTCCAAGCCCTGAGACTTGCGTTGTGATTTTGGGATCTTTATCGTGCGCATGCGTGCACACGGGGATTTTTGTAGGACGGGGAGAGTCTGCACAAAGTTGCCTCTTGGAAATAAATTCTTCGCCGAACGTTGGGATCGAACCCACGCCGATAGCGACAACTGGTTTTGAAGCCAGCACCGATACCGACTGAGCCATTCCCCCGATATACATTGTAAGGACTGTACCTTTACAACGCAGACCTTTAGGATCCTTCCCTTCCCTGCCTAATCCGGATTCCACGGAGTTTTAATCAACACGACTTTGTACCCCTTTCTGTGGGCGACTCATTTCGTGGTGGAGGGTCACATATAGTTGTGTTTCTTTGGAAAGCTTTTCACTTTTTTTCAAAAGATCCTTTTCGATAATAAAAAAACCATGGTTTTTTTTTTATCCCTATAAAGTTATATTTGAAGGACTTATGGGTCAGAATTGACGTTTCTGCGACTTCTCAGGGTAAAACGTGTAGTTTGTTTGTTTGTTTGTTTGTTTGCTTAACGCCCAGCCGACCACGAAGGGCCATATCAGGGCAGTAAACGTGTAGTTAATGGGACACGTTCATCTTCCAGAATAATAAAGATAGAACTTTGAAGTGTGTTTTATTTCACTCTAAACAGGCCCCTAGATCTCACAGATAGATATCACAGGGACAACATAAATTTAGGCAAGTTTTTGTACTAACATTATTCCCCCCAAAAAATCATAGAAACTCTCTCTGTTGCTAGGTAGAGACATAATTTCGGATAATTTATTTTTCAAAGTAAGAAGATTGAACAATTAGTCTCGAAGATGAATAGTTCCCATTGACGGTGCTTGTGTTAAAAAAACGCGGGTTAGGGGGAAGAATTTACCCGATGCTCCTCAGCATGTCGTAAGAGGCGACTAACGGATTCTGTTTCTCCGTTTACCCTTGTTAAGTGTTTCTTGTATAGAATATAGTCAATTTTTGTAAATAGTTTTAGTCAAGCAGTATGTAAGAAATGTTAAGTCCTTTGTACTGGAAACTTGCATTCTCCCAGTAAGGTAATATATTGTACTACGTTGCAAGCCCCTGGAGCAAATTTTTGATTAGTGCTTTTGTGAACAAGAAACAATTGACAAGTGGCTCTATCCCCTCTCCCCCCTTTCCCCGTGGCGATATAACCTTCGTGGTTGAAAACGACGTTAAACACCAAATAAAGAAAAGAAAGAAAAGAAAAGCTTGTGTTAAAAAAACGATTCTGAGAAAACAGCGTCAAAAGTTTTCAAAATGGTGTCAAATGTTTATGAAACATTGTTGAAAATGATCGCTTTATTGCAAGAAAGCGGTCGACGATGACAAAATTACTTCGCACAATGATTTTATGCTGTTCAAAGTACCTACAAATGCTGAGAATCCAAAATCGCCCGTTTTTGGACAACAAATTCGTTCCAACTGAGGAGCGGGGTGTCACATGAAGGCGTGATTAACGAGTTTGTTCAATACCTTTCTCAACATTCTTATCAAAATTGAAATGTCAATAGGACCGAGACAGACTTGAAGACACAATCAGACAGAAACAGAGAGAACCAGAGACAGTCAGAGAGAACCAGAGACAGGCAGAGACAACCAGAGACAGCCAGAGACATACAGAGACAGCCAGAGACAGCCAGAGACAGCCAGAGACAACCAGAGACAGCCAGAGACAGCCAGAGACATACAGAGACAACCAGAGACAGCCAGAGACAGCCAGAGACAGACAGAGACAACCAGAGACAGTTAGAGACAACCAGAGACAGTCAGAGAGAACCAGAGACAGTCAGAGACAACCAGAGACAGTCAGAGACAACCAGAGACAGTCAGAGACAACCAGAGACAGTCAGAGACAACCAGAGACAGTCAGAGACAAAGAGAAGTACATGTTGCTTCTAACTTACCCTGCGAAACCATGAGCCTGCGTCTGTGTTGGCTATCAGGGTTGACGAAAACAGTACCAGAAGTATCATGGAAGCCTGCATCTGAGAAAATGAACGCGCAGACATTGCTTAGTGATAAAGATAGTATAAGATGTTTGGTGGCTTGTTGACAGACCAGATTTTGTGTTGGTCCGAGGGGGGCATATCGTCTTTGGTTTCATCTTGATCGACCAAGGCCGAATGCCCAGGTTGATAAAGATGAAAACCGAAGGCGATTTGCTCCCCGAGGAGCGTTGAAATGAAATTCTTGCTTGGCCTAGCAATAAATAATGTTCCTTTTGTTTTCTCAGGGTGCATTATTTCTAGTGTAGGCTTGTATTTGGGTTGGATTGGGTCTGTAAACTGCACTACACATTTAAACAGCCAATCACAGCGCGTTACACACTTTTTGGCTTGGAACGCTTTTGCTTTGCTCATTTCGAATGCTGTAGGATGTAAAGCGTCCATGTGCTGCCGCACTGGTACGTAATGTCAGTGCGCTCTTTGACGCACTGAAGGTAATTCTAATGAAACATGTTTTGATTAGGCCAAAAAAAAAAATTGTCTGTTTAGGGTAACCCGACCGACCCTATCGATTTGGCGCCGACCCAAAAACTTTTTTTTGATTTCAAAAAAAAAAAAGAAAAAAAAAAGAGGTAAAAATGCTAAAAAGAGACATTTGGCGTTTCATTTAATATACGTTAGTTTTGAAACATGCATTCATCAAATATAAGAAGTGAATGTTCAACCCACATAGCATTTACACACACACACACACACACAAAAAAAAAAAAAAAAAAAAAAAAACAAAAACCTACCTACCTACCGACCCTACTTTTTTTGGTCATGTTACCCTAAACAGACAAATTTTTTTTTTGGCCTTAAATGGCGCAGGGCGCACTATTTCTCACTTTTGTACACTGTCAAACAAATGTTCCGAATTCAGGGATCGACTTCCCAGTACGAGTTTTGTTATTGAGCGGTAGCAATACTTCTCTGATTAAAACCAACCACTAGACCTTATCCTTTTGGATTATCTGAATTTCGCAGTTCACAAAAAAAGCCCCCTTCCCACCCAGATCATCGGTGACCTGCAGACAGCAGTTACAGCGAGGTTCAGGGTAATCCCTAGGTACTATTTTTTGAGTTTAAAAAAACAAAACAATGAAGAAGGATGCTTATATACCGCCTATCAAAAAAAAAAAAAAAAAAAAAAAAAGGAAAAAGAAAAAGAAAAGATGAAAACAGTACGGAACGAACAGGGTGTGAAAGAAAACGTGTTGCGTCTGCTTTTTGTTGTCTTTTGTGTTCGTTTTCCTGATGAAGCTTCCAGAAGCGAAAATTCGTAATCGTCTTGTGTCGTCTTTGTATCGGTGAGTACAGTAATCCTTTGTTTTTTAACTTTGTTCATCTTACCACAGTCACTTCGTTGTTTAGATTTTTATACACCAAATATGCAAAACTATAGCATAATTACTTTCATAATAACATCCTGAAGAAGACAGTGTGCCGAAATATTGAGAGAACAAAATCTAACCTGGTTACTAACCTGTGTTTAATTCTTATTAGCATATTAATATTTTGCATTGACTGCAGTAAGCGACATGGCGTCACATTGAATAATGGACTCCGGTAGGCATGCTTTAGAAGCAAAAAGGCAAGACGTTGAGCAGAAACTGTCCCTAATACACAGTGACTATGGGTCAAAAAACTTTGCTGTCAGTGTGTGGCAAATTCTCTGTCACATACGCAAGTCAGAACAGCAAGATGCAAGTGCGCCATGCCATTGTCATCACAGAATTATACGAATAAAACAAGAACGAAAACAATTAATTCTGACTTACCCTGAGAGAGATTCTGTTCACCTGTAGACTGAGTTGAATGAAGAAACTGGATCGTTCGACGTAATGATGCTCTTAGATTTACCATGTCATTTATACTTTTTTCTCAAACCGGACACGCGTTTGTTTCGTGCATTCATTGTGGCACAATCTATGCAACATCAAATATTGAAGCTTATCCGTAGGAAAATCATTAAACGTGTGCCAATTCACCATTTACTGCGTAATTTACTGCGTAAATTAACATTCAGTCAATCACAGGCGCCATACGCAACAACGGTAGGTTCGCATATCATTCCACTTTCAGAGAGAGAGAGAGAGGAGAGAGAGAGAGAGAGAGAGAGAGAGAGAGAGAGAGAGAGAGAGAGAGAGAGAGAGAGGGAGATAGAAAGAGAAAGGGACAGACAGAGAGGGGGAAAGAGTGATGAGGATAGAGAGAGAGAGAGTATACGAGAAAGTAGGGGAGAGAGAGAGAGGCAAAGAGAGTGAGAGGGAAAGAGAGGTATATAGAGAACAAGGAAGGGAGAGAGAGAGATATAGGGAGGTAGATTGAGGGGGGAGAGAGAGAGAGAGAGAGAGAGAGAGAGAGAGCGAGAGAGAGAGAGAGAGACAGAGATACAGTTAGAGAAAGACAGAGACAAACAGACACAACAGTCAAAACGATAATTCGAAGAGTTTGATGGCAAACAATTTATAAGGCCTAAAAAAAAAAATAGGTGTGGTTACGGTAACCCGACCTACCCTATTTTTAGGGGCCGATCCTATAACTTTTTATTACATTTGTCAAAAAAAAAAAAAAAAAAAAACCAGTGCAAAAAACGCAATGAAAGCGAAAGCGCCCGAGTCGCACACTTATTTCCCTGTCAAGTAGGTTTAATTTGTACACATTAGAAAAAAAAGTTAAAAAAAAAAGTGATTGCCTACCTACCTACCCTATTTTATTTGGCTATGTTACCGTAACCACACCTATTTTTTTTTGTTGGCCTAATGCTTGAAAAGAATGTCGAAATGTATCTTCATACATCTTTTGCCTCTGCAGCGGACGTCATGTTTGTGTTCCAAACTTAGTGGTGCTCGACGATGACATGTTCCGTCCGCTAATGTATTGAGGTGGACACATTTTGAGCGTCATTTCAAAAGAACGTGTTTCGTTATTTTGAGAATATTTTCAACGCTAAACACAACACAACCATACAATAATACAATACTGGTTGTTGCTTTTCTTTGGAAAATGATATAATGGTTCGTGCACTCAAGAGAGGTGAAAGAGAGAGACACAGAGAAGTCAGCATGTGTGTGTGTGTACTATGTGTGTGTGCGTGTGTGTGTGTGTGTGTGTGTGTGTGTGTGGGTGTGTGTGTGTGTGTGTGTGTGTGCGTGTGCGTGCGTGCGTGTGTGTAAGTGTGTGTGTCTGTGTGTAGGCTATGCATGTGTGTGTGTGTGTGTGTGTGTGTGTGTGTGTGTGTGTGTGTGTGTATGTGTGTGTGTATGCGTCTATATATATGAGCGTTTTGAATGCGTGCGTGTGAGATTGGGTGCGTGTTTGTGTGTGTTCGGACAATCGAATTAGTAGGCTCTATTTCGTCGCAGTTGAATTAAAACTAAGAGTTTAGCAGTTACAGGCACGCTGACAGTGTTCAATCTATTTTCTGGGTTAGTTTGCACGTGCAAGTTCTAGAAACTTTGTGAAACCCGGGCCTCTGACTCAGATTGGAGGAAATCTAAAATAAAATTTCAATTTCAAGCAGTTCTACTACGCGCTTGGTTCCCTTCCAGTCGGGGAAATTTCTAGTGCACACAAGCCTTGTTGCCTATATCATTGGAATCTTTACACGACTTGACACTTCGGTCCCGGACTTCTACGCCGTATGTGTCAGGTCCGGTTTGGTAGTTGTCCATGATAGAGGAGATTAGGGTTATATTATAAATGATTAAAGGCCCAGTCTGCCTCAAATGGTTTACAGAACGATTTAAATCTCTTCACGAAAAAAGCAGTTCTAACCTTATGGAACACACCTACAACATCATTTAATAGCATTCAATGACACGTAAACCACACACCAGATTTCGTGTTTTATTTTACCCCTGAGCCATCGTGAACCCGTGTGATCCACTTTCCTTAATTTGTTCACAATTTAGTCGTCAGTTTGTGATTTCAACGCGACTCTCTGTATCTGCAATAGCACGTTCTTGTGTACCTCTGAATCTAAAATGCAACAAACGACTGCGAGTCACACGAACTTATCGGCGGCGGTTGGCTTCAAACAAGCAAGCGATATGCAGAAAATTTGTCTGCTTGAAAAACACGACCTTGCTTGACTTGCTTCCGGGCTCCCTTTTTTAAAACTTTCAAAACTTCGAATTGTACTGATCTTGTCTTGATGAAAAAAGAAATCTTTTATGAGTACTTTTATAAGCTGTCAATTCATTATTTAGATTTTAAAAGTTAGTTCGAGCGCCAAAACGAGGCGTCCGATTGTGAGTTAGACAATCCGTCTGGCCACGCAATAATACATTCTTTGAAAAATGCTCGCTCTTTACGGAGAGCACCTAGGATGTTCTCAAGCGGTGAGTGTTTAAACGAAAGGGTGTTTGTACTGTGTGTCAAAGCCTGACAGTGTCTGGGACCAGACGGTTTATGGGAAGCTGAGTGTGCCTTTAAGGGAAAAGACCAATGAAGAAGGATGCTCCCGACCTGAAAATGAAAAACACAAATGAAAAACAAGTCGCGTAAGGCGAAAATACAACATTTAGTCAAGTAGCTGTCGAACTCACAGAATGAAACTGAACGCAATGCAACGCAGCAAGACCGTATACTCGTAGCATCGTCAGTCCACCGCGCACGGCAAAGGCAGTGAAATTGACAAGATGAGCGGAGTAGTACTTGCGCTGAGAAGGATAGCACGCTTTTCTGTACCTCTCTTCGTTTTAACTTTCTGAGCGTGTTTTTAATCCAAACATATCATATCTATATGTTTTTGGAATCAGGAACCGACAAGGAATAAGATGAAGGTGTTTTTAAATTGATTTGGACAATTTAATTTTGATAATAATTTGTATATTTTTAATTTTCAGAGCTTGTTTTTAATCCAAATATAACATATTTATATATTTTTGGAATCAGAAAATGATAAAGAATAAGATGTACGTAAATTTGGATCGTTTTATAAAAAAAATTTTTTTTTTACAATTTTCAGATTTTTAATGACCAAACTCACTCATTAGTTTTTAAGCCACCAAGCTGAAATGCAATACCAAACCCCGGCCTTCGTCGAAGATTACTTGACCAAAATTTCAACCAATTTGGTTGAAAAATGAGAGCGTGACAGTGCCGCCTCAACTTTCACGAAAAGCCGGATATGACGTCATCAAAGACATTTATTGAAAAAATGAAAAAAACGTATGGGGATTTCATACCCAGGAACTCTCATGTCAAATTTCATAAAGATCGGTCCAGTAGTTTAGTCTGAATCGCTCTACACACACACACAGACAGACAGACACACACACACACACACACACACACACACACACACACACACACACACACACACACACACACATACACCACGACCCTCGTCTCGATTCCCCCCTCTACGTTAAAATATTTAGTCAAAACTTGACTAAATATAAAAAGTACGGTTGAAGCAGCTAGCCTGCATGCAACTGAGGTCCCCCCCCAAAAAAAAAAGTTAGTTGTGATGCATGTGCACAAGTACACTTATGCCCGTCTCACACAGTCCCGAATATCCTTGCGATTATGAAAATATTGTATTCGGCAAAAAAAGAGAAGAATGGACAAGACAAATATTGAAAATATCAAGCCTTACGAATCCTTGCGAATGGTTGCGAGTGCTTGCGAATTTCTGCCGATCATTGCGAATCCATACGAATCAATATAAGAATTTCTTGCGAAATTATAATATTACGAATGTTGCGAGTGGCCTTGCGAGTGTTGCGAGTGCTTGCAAACACCTTACGAATGGATCGAGCGATTGCGCAATCGAATGTTTTAATGGCTCTTGCGACCGTGTTCACACTATCATAATGACCCCATACATAAAAAAATGTATGCCTGTGGGACATTATTATCCCTTGTCTTGTCTTGTCTTGTCTTTCTTCGTCACTTGTTCTCAAGCCACAAGACAGTGCACATAATTTATAAGTCAAGATAGTACTTTCCACTGTAGTTTGTATTTCTCATCATCATGCCAAGAGGCGTCAAGAGGGGAGGGAAGGCCCCTACACCCATGCTCCTAATATTGACCAATTGTGAATGCGTCTTTATTCACCTGTGACAGGGGAGGCTACCGTTCCTTTCACAGCAGACTCTGCACCCGAGTTGTTGGCCTTATAGTCAACACCGGTGGATTGTGGAATTCTGTTTGTGATGGGGTCTGGTGGTTTCCGATTGTCTGTATGTTCATGGAAACCTTCGGGTTTGCATAACAGTTTTTATAGGGCTAAGAAATTGGCCCTAACATTTTCAATCATGTTTGATTGCACTTCGCCTCCCGAGGTGATCGTAGTGTTACGGCACACGGTTACACAACTGTTGCTGATGATAAGTAATGTTTAACGCCCTCACGGTAAAACCCTTAGAGGCATGTTTCCGGGTTTGACCCCGACTTTAGGTGGGGGAAAAAAAAGAGACAGACAAAAAAAATAAAAAATTAAAATTAAAAGGGCCCCCGCAAGGGAGGGATGGTTGTCGCGCTCCAGCTCCCGGTCAAGGAGGCACCCGAGCCGGAGGTGGTTTTGAGTAGCGTCATGGAGTTGGTTTGGAGATCTAGGTGGATCATTATATGTGTCAGTGCTGGCAGTCAGCGATGCCGTTGTGGGTCTCGTTTTACTTGCTGAATGTCTAACAGAGCTAAGTCGCCATAATTATGCCTAACGGTTAACTAACAAAAGAATGTTCTTTAACAATTAAAAGCTAGCATTTGTTCAGCAAGGCACATTGTATATTGAGGATGTTGCATTTGTTGTTTTAGTGTTAGAGAGGTTTGGTTAACCTTACCGTATGGCTCTGGTTCCGTCATGTGCCAGTACTGCGGTGTCTCTTCTGCCACATCAATCTCTATCTTGATGTCAGACAGAATTGCTGTGTCTCCTTCCTCCATGCTGCAGTGAGAAGCTTCTGCATGTACCTGTCTGGTCACTAATGAAGGCCTTGATGGTTCCCCACTGTTCACAGCATTACTGTAGAAAAAGAACAAAACATGTGGTACATGTACATGTATTTGAAAAAAAACGAGGATGAAATGGTGCAATGGTTCTGTTCAGCTACTTAACACACAATGAAACTTCATCGCAAGAAAGCAAGCTAGTTATCAACATGAAGCAAAAAATGGTTCCTTAACTGTTAAAAACAGTCACGCTTAACTGCAGCTGTCACAATACAGGCCTAAAGGTGGCGAGGGGAAATGTTCATCTTCTCGCCAAATGCGAGTCAAGTTGCTGAAACACATTGTTGGTTCGGCTTGTGAGGTTTGCTCTCTGCGAGTCTTTCGGATGAGACGAAAAACCGAGGTCCCTTCGTGTACACTACAGTGGGGTGTGCACGTTAAAGATCCCACGATTGACAAAAGGGTCTTTCCTGGCAAAATTGTATAGGCATAGATAAAAATGTCCACCAAAATACCCGTGTGACTTGGAATAATAGGCCGTGAAAAGTAGGATATGCGCCGAAATGGCTGCGATCTGCTGGCCGATGTGAATGCGTGATGTATTGTGTAAAAAAAATCCATCTCACACGGCATAAATAAATCCCTGCGCCTTGAATATGTGCGCGATATAAATTGCATAAAATAAAAAATAAAAAAATAAAAAATAAAATCCCTGCGCTTAGAACTGTACACACGGAATACGCGCGATATAAGCCTCATATTGATTGATTGATTGATGTTTAGAATCACTAGTAAAAGGCCTTTTTTAAAAAAAAACCTTTAAGGCCTGCAATATAATGTGCGTTGCAGGATTTTGTTCGCACAAAAAAACAACCGCCTACCTTGACTTAAAGAGAGTTGCTAGCGTGTCATTTGATGCTTTCCGTAAGATAACGGATAATTTGATGCGCATAGATATAAGTTTTCACATTTAGAAATGCAGAAACAACCGCCAACATGGATCAACGAGATTGTATCGTGTGCGTTTTTTGAGTTTGCTGCACACGATGCTTTCCGTGAGATTACAGCTAATTTGATCGGCAGAGATACAAGTTTTCACGCTTAGAAATGCACAAACAACCGCCTACCTCGACTGCCCCAAAATTAGAACAAGTATTTCCCTGTTGACTGGTGACTTTCACGTGCTACGCGACGACGGCGATGGTAAAGGACTATGAATTGGCTTTGCGACTTAACTACACTCGGGTTCAATGAATAGCGTCTCGGTATGTTCTCTTAACGTAAGAGAATTACGTAACAAAAGAAAAAGAAGATCTATATTTGATTTATTAAAAAAAAGAAAATATGATTTGATATGCTTGCAGGAATCATATATTACGGACGATGTGAAAGATCAGTGGGAGAGAGAATGGGGTGGAAGCGTGTTTCATTCTTCAGTTACCTGTCAGAGCATGGGACAAATTATTCTCCTAAAAAAAAGTTTTGGTGGTGAAGCAGAATTAGTATTTAAAACAGAAAGAATTTTGTGTTTGAAAATTACATTGAAAATGATTTTCTTTATTTGGTGAATATTTATTTTCCTAATAATTCCTTCGAAAAAAGTCAATTATGGGCACAAGTTAATTCGTGTTTTGAAGAATTCGAAGGTGAGAAAATAATTTGTGGGGATTTCAATTGTGTTTTGAATAACGAGATAGATATTGTGAGTGGTGAAAAACATAAAAAGTCTGATGTTGTTAATTTTCAAAATGTTTTGCATAGTAACGATCTGAATGATGTTTGGCGCTTGTTTCATGCCGACGAAAAGGAGTTCTCCTGGAGCAGGAAGAGCCCTTTCATAGCCCGTCGACTTGACTATATTCTTCTCTCTGGTGGCTTGTTTGATAAAACATTATTTTGTGACATGGTCTCAGTACCACATTCAGATCACCGATTAATTGAGTTGAAAATTCAGTTTGTGAACATAGTACGCGGACCTTCTTACTGGAAATTTAATAAACAGTTATTGCGAGACAAAGGTTTTGTTGATTTAATTTGATTGATGCTTTTTTGTTGCAACATGAATGTTTGTGTGATTCCTCAAAATGGAAATTATTAAAAATTCAAATGCGTGAATTTTGCTCAGCCTATGCAGCAGGAAGAAAGCGAAAACAAAATAATTCCCAGCTTTCTCTTCAGAAGGATTTGGATGAAACGGACACTCTTTTAGCAAATAATCCACAAGATCTGAATCTGTTAATGAAAAGAGAAAAAATTAAAGTAGAGCTTGAGGTCTTTTCATTGGAAGAAGCCCAGAGTGCCCAAGTTCGCTCTCGCGTTCAGTTCATAGAAGAAGGTGAGAAGAACACAAAGTATTTTTTGAATTTGGAAAAAAAGTAAAGCTAATATGAAAATTATGGATCGTGTACAGACAGAAGACGGGAGGGTATTTAATACACAGAAAGAGATTATGAAAGAACAAGTACGATTTTTTAAAGACTCATATGAAAAAAGCGCGGAATTTAACCAGATGAGCGCAAACGAATTTGTACAAGATTTAAATATACCATTTCTCTCCAATGACCAAAAAGGTGAATTGGACTCGGAGATTACCAGGAAGGAATTAACTATTGCCCTTAAATTATTCAATAACGATTCAGCCCCAGGTCTTGATGGCCTCACTACCTGTTTTTATAAAGTATTTTAGTTGAAGATAAGGGATGTAGTTCATGCCTCATTTGTAGCACCATTTGTTAATGGCGAATTATCGACCACTCAAAAACAAGCTGTTCTGACCTTAATTCATAAAGGTAAAGATTTACCTAGGGACGATCTCGGCAATTGGAGACCAATATCTCTGACAAATACAGATTACAAGATAATTGCAAAATGTTTAGCAATGCGACTTTCCACTGTAATAGGTGATATTATTCATGAAAATCAAGTTGGCTTTATGAAAGGAAGAAAAATAAGTAACATGATTAGATTCATTGATGATACCATAGATATTATGAACACAATGGATAAACCTGGAGTTTTATTAGCAGTTGACTTTCGACGTGCATTTGATTCCATATCCAAAGATTATATTTTGTTTGCATTTGATAAATTTGGTTTTGGGGATAATTTTAAAAAATGGGCTTCTGTCCTGATGAACAATAGTCAAAGTTGTATTAATTATACAGGGTGGATATCCGAACCTTTTCCTGTGGAAACTGGCATTCGCCAAGGATGTCCATTCTCTCCAATGGCTTTTGTTATTGCCCTTGAAATGTTGGCGATCAAGATTCGTTCTGATGAAGCTATTAAGGGTATCCATCTGCCTATGTCACCCTTTGAGGTATCACCCATCACGGTCCTAAAACTGTTATTATATGCTGATGACGTCACTCTTTTTTTGCATGATAAAATGGATCTAGAAAGGGCGTTATACATTTTGAATATATTTAAACGTTTTTCAAACTTGGAAGTGAATGTTAACAAAACGGAAGCCATGTGGATAGGGTCCAAAAAGTTGTGTACAGATCAGTATTTTGGTCTTAAATGGAAATGTAAAGTAAAAATTGTTGGAATTATTTTTTCAAACAATATACCCGCATCGTCTTTAGAGGAAAACTGGTCAAAGAAAATTCAACGAATACAGTACTCCTCGGATAAGGTGACCCCCCTTGGGACCAAAAAAAATCGTGATCTTATCCGAGGGACACGTTAACCGATCCTCGGATAAGATCAATTTCAGTAGAAAAAAATTGATCTTATCCGAGGAGATCAGAGTTTAGTTTGGGGCCCCATAAAGACTTCCCGCCAATTGAAAGTCAATGACGTAATAATGGGCAGATCCAGAGAGAGACACACACTGACATACATACTGACACTGACACAGAGACCATCAGCTGCATTAGAGAGAGAGAGAGAGAGAGAGAGAGAGAGAGGGGTAGAGAGAGAGAGAGAGAGAGGTGGAGAGAGAGAGAGAGGATGTGAGGTAAGACAGACAGACATAGAAAGAGAGACACAGACAAACTGATCATGACAGACAGAGATAAAGAGAGCAGACGGAGCGAGAGACATAGAGTTAAAAAGAGCGAGATCGAGAGAGAGAGAGAGAGAGAGAGAGAGAGAGAGAGAGAGAGAGAGTAGGAGGGGGGGGGGGGAAAGGAAGAGAGAGAGAGAGAGAGAGAGAGAGAGAGAGAGAGAGAGAGAGAGAGAGAGAGAGAGAGGAAGAGACATGATAGAAGAGAGAGAGATGGCCAGAGGGAGAAAGAGAGAGAGAGGAGAGGGGTCGGAGACAGAGAGTGACAGACAGACAGACAGAAACAGAGACCATGAGAGAAGAGAGAGAGGGGGAACGAAAGAGAGAGACTGACTGACTATTAGGGTTTAACGTCCTCTTAGACCAACTGGTCTATATTGGGACAGGTATTGGTAATACGTTGAAGATATGGTGTGATACTTTGATTCGAACAAGCCCGCTGTGGCTGTCTTCTTCGACACATCAGCATTGGGTTTGTCTCGTCAAAGTATCGAAATACGATCATGATAATCGGAGACGAGAGATGATGCATGCGTGTCTTCGTGTTTTCCAAGCCCTGAGACTTTTGCTGTGAACGTGGGATCTTTTTCGTGCGCATGTGTGCACACGGGGGTGTTCGGACACCGAAGAGAGTCTGCACAAAGTTGACTCCGAGAAATAAATCTCTCGCCGAACGTGGGGATCGAACCCACGCTGATAGCGACCAACTGGCTACAAAGCCAGCGCACTACCAACTGAGCTACGTCCCCGCCCCAAAGAGAGAGAGAGAGAGAGAGAGAGAGAGAGAGAGAGAGAGAGAGAGAGAGAGAGAGAGAGAGAGAGAGAGAGAGAGAGAGCTTCCAAATATCTCAAATCTTCAACAATGTCTTTTATTTTGGCCTAAAATTGGCACTACTCAGCAGCACACGGAAACCGGCAGGAAAACAAGCAGACGTGACATGACGAACTGGCAATTTGATTGGTTCAACGACTTTTTTGGCGGGAACTATTTTCCAAGTTTTATTTGCGAAAGATTTCCTCATCCTTCTCTTTGGGGTAAAATAATCGGGCCAAATAATCTGATTTGTGCGTCACTTCTCTTTTGACGTCATATGGAGAAAAAACCTGTCAAGGCCGCAAAATTGGGAGATTTTTTTCCGTTTCAGTTTCGCTTGATCTTAAACGGTGGTCTTCTGCATTTAGAGACCAGAACGGGGGTCACCTAAAAAGAGGTGTTCCCGTATCCGAGGTCACGCTAAGCGAGGTTTTCTTAGTCATACAAAGAAGGCTTTAGGTCGGGACCAACACCCTGATTGATGTTATCAGAGGTGTGACCTTAAACGGTAGTGACGTTAACCGGGGCGTACTGTACAACAAATAATCGCCAATTGGTCAAAAAGAAATTTAAGTATACAAGGTAAAATTTGTATTGTTAAAACCTTTCTTATATCTCAATTCGTTTATATTTTCCAGTCTCTGGCAGTACCTCATCATGTTCTACATCATATTAATTCCATTTTGTTTAGGTTTATTTGGAAGAAAAAGTATTCAAATACGCGCGCATTTGAAAAAGTAAGACGAACAGTTATGTGTAAAGAAAAAGATTATGGTGGTTTGAATATGATAAACGTAGTAGATATGCACAACTCATTTATGATTTCCTGGCTTGTTAATTTGCAAAACTCCACACAAAAGTATTGGTCTGTTATTCCAAGATATTGTCTGTCATGTCTGGGCATTGGTTTATCGTGCTTTGACTCAAATGCATCTTCGAAAACGATGAATGGCCTCAATAGTTGCAGATAAGTGTTTTGGAAACAAGTGTTATTGACTTGGCTTGACAATAAAAGTGTTTTCTGTGAAAAGTATGATTTTGCACCAGTAATATTAAAGGACCAATGCATTTGGAACAATATGAATATTCAATTTAAACATAAATGCCTATTTTTTAAAGATTTTATAAAACATAATATCTCATTTGTAAAGGATGTTATGAATGAAAATGGTATTATTATTTCTTTTGAAGATTCATGTCAAAAAGTGGGTTATAAACCATCCAGACAGTTTGAATACAATGCATTATGCACAGCACTTAAATCCAGACGTACAGACACATTACCATATCAATATTTTACATTGCAGGATTTCATTGTTAACGGTGGTAATATAACAGCAAAGTTTATTAGAAAATGTTTAGTTGATCTTGATGTCCAGATTCCGAGTGCCTGTGATTTTTGGAAACGAAAACATAATGTAGATTTGGATAAGAGAAACTGGTTACTGGCCGTTAACAGCACAAAAGAAGAAAGATTACGTCTGCTGCACTGGAAATTATTACATAGAATATATCCAACCAATATTTTATTAAACAAAATGGGATTACGAACATCGAATAAGTGTGAAGTTTGTAATGAATTAGACACCCTTGAACATTTCTTTTTTAGTTGCCAAGAGGTGATGAAGGGTTGGAAAATATGTAAAGATTTTGTGTATAAGAAAATACATGTTGCCATCATTTTGAATGAAGAAAATGTATTTTTGGGTTATTTAGGAAAAGTTAAAAAAGTGATTATATTTACTTTGTGAATTATTGTATTTTAATTACCAAAATGACCATTGGAAAATTTAGATATGGGAAAAAGTTAGATTTGGGTGTATTATTGGAAACTGAGCTGAACATTAGGAATAAATTTATGTTATGATTACTTTTATGTATTTATTTATTTAAACATATTAGTTTACTGATAAGGTTTATTGATTTAAAAATGTACACATTTGACAGAGAAAAGAAAAGACCTATGAAGAAGGTTTGCTCCAAGCCACAAAAAAACAAAAAACAAAAAAAAACCCAACTAATAAGTCAAAAAAATAATTGTAGTAGCAAACCTGCATGCAACTGAGGTTAAAGAAAAAAAAAAAAAAAAAAAAAAAAGAACAAGTATTTCGTTAAATGTTTTTGCTGCATACGACATTGCGTGTGTGTGTGTGTGTGTGTGTGTGTGTGTGTGTGTGTGTGTGTGTGTGTTTGGATGTGTGTGTGTGTGGATGTGTGTGTGTGTGTGTATGTGCGCGCGCGCGCGCGCGCGTGTGTGTGTGTGTGTGTGTGTGTGTGTATGGCTGGCTGGCGGGTTGGCTGGCTGGCTGGCTGTGATCATTATCATCATCATCATCATCATCATCATCATCATCATCATCATCATCATCATCATCATCATCTGTGAGATTACAGTTAATTTGATCCGGAGATATAGTTTTCACACTTAAAAATGCAGAAACAACAGCCTACCTCGACTGTCAAATACCTTGAACGAGTATTTCGTTTAATGTGTTAGCTACATTCGTATACGACATGGGGATGGGGGGGTGGGGGATGGGTGGGTGTGTGTTATAATGGTGCTACCTTGCACACGTCCATAAGGGGTTAAATTCATATTTCCAAGGCCAACATGCTCCAGCGTCCCCGGGGCTCAGCCACTGGACCCCGCCAGGGGACTTAGCCTACACGGCCCGCTGGCCCCCTAAACGCTCGGCGTTATTCATTTCCTCAAAAATCATTTTCTCTGGAATGGATTGCCTGGTACACAGACGACCGGATAGAATCGACAAAGCTCCTGAAACCCATGTCAGCGTACGTATAGGGATGAAGAAAACACAAAATAACCAGCGTATACTACCCCGAACACGTAATACGACTGCGTGAAATGGCAGAGAGAGAGAGAGAGAGAGAGAGAGAGAGAGAGAGAGAGAGAGAGAGAGAGAGAGAGAGAGAGAGAGAGAGAGAGAGAGAGAGAGAAGAGAGAGAGAAAGAGAAAGAGATCAAATGAAATCAAATCAAATCAAATTTTATTTTACGAGGGTTGTGGCATAAGCAATATAAACGAGCTTCTTTTAGAGAGAGAGAGAGAGAGAGAGAGAGAGAGAGAGAGAGAGAGAGAGAGAGAGAGAGAGAGAGAGAGAGAGAGAGAGAGAGAAAGAGAGAGAGAGAGAGAGAGGGAGAGAGAGAGAGAGGGAGAGAGAGAGAGAGAGAGAGAGAGAGAGAGAGAGAGAAACGGTCATACACGTAAAACACCACTCATGCGGAAAACGAGTGCATGTGGGAGTTGCACCTGTCTTCAGGCATTCAATACACCCCATTTTGATCACGTCATTCGCACACTGTCCCTCTCCCGCCCCTGATTTTGTTTTTGTTTTTCGTTTTTATATGAATGTCTGTGTATATATGTGATTAGAGTGGTCCCTCTCAGGGCGAGGGCTGGTTGAATAAAAGCTCGTTTATATTACTCAGGCTATAGTCCTTAATTGACTTAGCCTTGTGTGCATGTAGGACGTTTTAATATTCATTACACACATGCAACAACCCTCGTAAAATAAAATAAAATGTGATTTGATTTGATGAGTCGTACTTTCCAGGTATACGCGAGTTGTCTCAAGGTGATGTGTACAACACTCGTAAAATAACATAAAATAACATTTGATTTGATTTGATTTGATTTGATGATTCTTACTTTTCAGGTGTACACCAGTTGTCTCAACGACTGCGAGTCACACGAACTTATCGGCGGCGGTTGGCTTCAAACAAGCAAGCGATATGCAGAAAATTCGTCTGCTTGAAAAACACGACCTTGCTTGACTTGCTTCCGGGCTCCCTTTTTTAACACTTTCAAAACTTCGAATTGTACTGATCTTGTCTTGATGAAAAAAGAAATCTTTTTTAAGTACTTTTATAAGCTGTCAATCTATTTTTTAGATTTTAAAAGTTAGTTCGAGCGCCAACACGAGGCCTCCGATTGTGGGTTAGACAATCCGGCTGGCCACACAAAAATAAATTCTTTGAAAAATGCTCGCTCTTTACGGAGGGCACCTGAGATGTTCTCAAGC
>NC_090260.1:32714101-32782877 GCF_037325665.1 Littorina saxatilis | reverse complement strand
TCAATCTATTTTCTGGGTTAGTTTGCACGTGCAAGTTCTAGAAACTTTGTGAAACCCGGGCCTCTGACTCAGATTGGAGGAAATCTAAAATAAAATTTCAATTTCAAGCAGTTCTACTACGCGCTTGGTTCCCTTCCAGTCGGGGACATTTCTAGTGCACACAAGCCCTGTTGCCTATATCATTGGAATCTTTACACGACTTGACACTTCGGTCCCGGACTTCTACGCCGTATGTGTCAGGTCCGGTTTGGTAGTTGTCCATGATAGAGGAGATTAGGGTTATATTATAAATGATTAAAGGCCCAGTCTGCCTCAAATGGTTTACAGAACGATTTAAATCTCCTCACGAAAAAAGCAGTTCTAACCTTATGGAACACACCTACAACATCATTTAATAGCATTCAATGATACACAGTCCGTTTGAATGGCTATTTAGCTTGCGTAAACCACACACCAGATTTCGTGTTTTATTTTACCCCTGAGCCATCGTGAACCCGTGTGATCCACTTTCCTTAATTTTTTCACAATTTTGTCGTCAGTTTGTGATTTCAACGCGACTCGCTGTATCTGCAAAAGCACGTAATGTTGTACCTCTGAATCTAAAATGCAACAAACTACTGCGAGTCACACAAACAAATTGGCGGCGGTTGGCAAGCGTTATGCAGAAAATTCGTCTGCTTGAAAAACACGACCTTGCGTGAACAGCTTCCGGGCTCCCTTTTTTCAAACTTTCAAAACTTCGAATTGTACTAACCTTGTCTTGATGAAAAAAGAAATCTTTTATGAGTACTTTTATAAGCTGTCAATTCATTTTTTAGATTTTAAAAGTTAGTTCGAGCGCCAAAACGGGGCGTCCGATTGTGGGTTAGACAATCCGTCTGGCCACGCAAAAATACATTCTTTGAAAAATGCTCGCTCTTTACGGAGAGCACCTAGGATGTTCTCAAGCGGTGAGTGTTTAAGCAAAAGGGTGTGTGTCAAAGCCTGACAGTGTCTGGGACCAGACGGTTTATGGGAAGCTGAGTGTGCCTTTAAGGGAAAAGACCAATGAAGAAGGATGCTCCCGACCTGAAAATGAAAAACACAAATGAAAAAAAAGTACGGTTGAAGCAGCTAGCCTGCATGCAACTGAGGTCCCCCCCCAAAAAAAAAAGTTAGTTGTAATGCATGTGCACAAGTACACTTATGCCCGTCTCACACAGTCCCGAATATCCTTGCGATTATGAAAATATTGTATTCGGCAAAAACAGAGAAGAATGGACAGGACAAATATTGAAAATATCAAGCCTTACGAATCCTTGCGAATGGTTGCGAGTGCTTGCGAATTTCTGCCGATTATTGCGAATGCATACGAATCCATATCAGAATTTCTTGCGAAATTATAATATTATGAATGTTGCGAGTGGCCTTGCGAGTGTTGCGAATGCTTGCAAACACCTTACGAATGAAGCGATTGCGCAATCGAATGTTTTAATGGCTCTTGCGACCGAGTTTCTTCTTCACACTATCATATTTTGACCCCATACATAAAAATGTATGCCTGTGGGACATTATTATCCCTTGTCTTGTCTTGTCTTGTCTTTCTTCGTCACTTGTTCTCCAGCCACAAGACAGTGCACATCATTTATAAGTCAAGATAGTACTTTCATCATGCCAAGAGGCGTCAAGAGGGGAGGGAAGGCCCCTCCACCCTTGCTCCTAATATTGACTAATTGTGAATGCGTCTTTATTCACCTGTGACAGGGGAGGCTACCGCTCCTTTCACAGCAGACTCTGCACCCGAGTTGTTGGCCTTAATTAAGTCAACACGCGGTGGATTGTGGAATTCTGTTTGTGATGGGGTCTGGTGGTTTCCGATTGTCTGTATGTTCATGGAAACCTTCGGGTTTGCATAACAGTTTTTATAGGGGTAAGAAATTGGCCCTAACATTTTCAATCATGTTTGATTGCACTTCGCCTCCCGAGGTGATCGTAGTGTTACGGCACTCGGTTACACAACTGTTGCTGATGATAAGTAATGTTTAACGCCCTCACGGTAAAACCCTTAGAGGCATGTTTCCAGGCTTGACCCCGACTTTAGATGGGGGAAAAAAAGAGACAGACGAAAATAAAGAAAAAAATGAAAAGGGCCACCGCAAGGGAGGGATGGTTGTCGCGCTCTAGCTCCCGGTCAACGAGGCACCCGAGCCGGAGGTTGTTGTCAAGTAGCGTCATGGAGTTGGTTTGGAGATCCAGTTGGATCATTATGTGTCAGTGCTGGCAGTCAGCGCTGCCGGTGTGGGTCTCTTTTCACTCGCTGAATGTCTATCAGAGCTAAGTCGCCATAATTATGCCTAACGGTTAACTAACCAAAGAACAGCTACTGAACACACAATGAAACTTCATCGCAAGAAAGCAAGCTAGTTATCAACATGAAGCAAAAAATGGTTCCTTAACTGTTAAAAACAGTCACGCTTAACCAGCTGTCACAATACAGGCCTGAAAGTGGCGAGGGGAAATGTTCATCTTCTCGCCAACTGCGAGTCAAATTGCTGAAACACATTGTTGGTTCGGCTTGTGAAGTTTGCTCTCTGCGAGTCTTTCGGATGAGACGAAAAACCGAGGTCCCTTCGTGTACACTACATTGGGGTGTGCACGTTAAAGATCCCACGATTGACAAAAGGGTCTTTCCTGGCAAAATTGTATAGGCACAGATAAAAATGTCCACCAAAATACCCGTGTGACTTGGAATAATAGGCCGTGAAAAGTAGGATATGCGCCGAAATGGCTGCGATCTGCTGGCCGATGTGAATGCGTGATGTATTGTGTAAAAACAATCCATCTCACACGGCATAAATAAATCCCTGCGCCTTGAATATGTGCGCGATATAAATTGCATAAAATAAAAAATTAAAAAATAAAAAATAAAATCCCTGCGCTTAGAACTGTACCCACGGAATACGCGCGATATAAGCCTCATATTGATTGATTGATTGACGTTCAGAATCACTAGTAAAAGGCCTTTTTTTTTTAAAAACTTTAAGGCCTGCAATATAATGTGCGTTGCAGGATTTTGTTCGCACAAAAAAACAACCGCCTACCTTGACTTAAAGAGAGTTGCTAGCGTGTCATTTGATGCTTTCCGTAAGATAACGGATAATTTGATGCGCATAGATATAAGTTTTCACATTTAGAAATGCAGAAACAACCGCCAACATGGATCAACGAGATTGTATCGTGTGCGTTTTATGAGTTTGCTGCACACGATGCTTTCCGTGAGATTACAGCTAATTTGATCGGCAGAGATACAAGTTTTCACGCTTAGAAATGCACAAACAACCGCCTACCTCGACTCCCCCAAAATTAGAACAAGTATTTCGTTTAATGTTTTTGCTGCATACGACATTGCGTGTGTGTGTGTGTGTGTGTGTGTGTGTGTGTGTGTGTGTGTGTGTGTGTGTGTGTGTGTGTGTGTTTGGATGTACGCGCCCGTGTGTGTGTGTGTGTGTGTGTGTGTGGATGTGTGTGTGTGTGTGTGTGTGTGTATGTGCGCGCGCGCGCGTGTGTGTGTGTGTGTGTGTGTGTGGCTGGCTGGCTGGCTGGCTGGCTGGCTGTGATCATTATCATCATCATCATCATCATCATCATCATCATCATCATCTGTGAGATTACAGTTAATTTGATCCGGAGATATAGTTTTCACACTTAAAAATGCAGAAACAACAGCCTACCTCGACTGTCAAATACCTTGAACGAGTATTTCGTTTTATGTGTTTGCTACATACGTATACGACATGGGGATGGGGGGGGGGGTGGGGGATGGGTGGGTGTGTGTTATAATGGTGCTACCTTGCACACGTCTGTGAGCGATCGTCGGTCCTTCATTGAATGTTTCGGAAGCAACATTGACAGGTTTTGCACTTGTTTTTGTTTCCTTTCCATAATTATGTGTGCCTCTCGTTCTCGAAGGAGGCCGATCCCGCATAACGATCAATACCGTGGTCCATATGTAGAACTGGAACGGGAAACCGCCGGCAAAAAAAGACTAGAATTAGAGAACTATAGACATTTTCTCACCGCATGCAAGAGAGCATACAGAAAGACAATGAACTATAGTCGAAACTGTCTCTAACGACCACGCAAGGGTCAGACCGAAAGTGGTCGCTATAGCCCGATGATGGCTCTGAAAACGTAAATTACAAAGTAAAGTAACTCGCCTGAGCCCGGTTAGCTCAACTGGTAGAGCACAGGACTTGTGATCATAAGGTCGCAGGTTCGACTCCGAGACGGACACGGATCAACTGTATGTGCAGTCCCAGATACGGTATCCTTGGCCCACCCCTGTGTCACCACAGTGGCACGTAAAAGACCTCGGTCATTCTGCCATAAGTGCAAATGGCTGATACCACCTAAACACGCATGCACTTGTGCATGTCATCAAAAGCCGCGAGGGCGTAAAACTCGAATGATCATATACTCCATATCTTTCCGCGAAAGCAAAAACAAAAAAACAAAACAAAACACTTTAACCCAGGTGAGAAGGACAACATTGGTTATTTTTCTTCACATGCACAATGTATTTTTCACCATAAGGGGTTAAATTCATATTTCCAAGGCCAACATACTCCAGCGTCACCGGGGGCTCAGCCGCTGGACCCCGGCCAGGGGACTTAGCCTACACGGCCCGCTGGCCTCCTAAACCCTCGGCGTTATTCATTTCCTCAAAAATCATTTTCTCTGGAATGGATTGCCTGGTACACAGACGACCGGATAGAATCGAAAAAGCTCCTGAAACCCATGTCAGCGTACGTATAGGGATGAAGAAAACACAAAATAACCAGCGTATACTACTACCCCGAAAACGGAATACGACTGCGTGAGATGGCAGAGAGAGAGAGAGAGAGAGAGAGAGAGAGAGAGAGAAAGAGAGAGAGAGGGAGAGAGAGAGAAAGAGAGAGAGAGAGAGAGAGATCAAATCAAATCAAATCAAATCAAATTTTATTTTACGAGGGTTGTGGCATAAGCAATATAAACGAGCTTCTTTTAGAGAGAGAGAGAGAGAGAGAGAGAGAGAGAGAGAGAGAGAGAGAGAGAGAGAGAGAGAGAGAGAGAGAGAGAGAGAGAGGAAGAGAGAGAAAGAGAGGGGGGGAGAGAGAGAGAGATAGAGAGGGAGAGAGAGAGAGAGAGAGAGAGAGGGAGAGAGAGAGAGAGAGAAACGGTCATACACGTAAAACACCACTCATGCGGAAAACGAGTGCATGTGGGAGTTGCACCTGTCTTCAGGCATTCAATACACCCCATTTTGATCACGTCATTCGCACACTGTCCCTCTCCCGCCCCTGATTATATTTAGTCAAGTTTTGACTAAATATTTTAACATCGAGGGGGAATCGAGACGAGGGTCGTGGTGTATGTGTGTCTGTCTGTCTGTGCGTGTGTGTGTGTGTGTGTGTGTGTGTGTGTAGAGCGATTCAGACTAAACTACTGGACCGATCTTTATGAAATTTGACATGAGAGTTCCTGGGTATGAAATCCCCGAACTTTTTTTTTCATTTTTTTGATAAATGTCTTTGATGACGTCATATCCGGCTTTTCGTGAAAGTTGAGGCGGCACTGTCACGCCCTCATTTTTTAACCAAATTGGTTGAAATTTTGGTCAAGTAATCTTCGACGAAGCCCGGACTTCGGTATTGCATTTCAGCTTGGTGGCTTAAAAATTAATTAATGACTTTGGTCATTAAAAATCTGAAAATTGTAAAAAAAATAAAAATTTATAAAACGATCCAAATTTACGTTTATCTTATTTTCCATCATTTGCTGATTCCAAAAACATATAAATATGTTATATTCGGATTAAAAACAAGCTCTGAAAATTAAATATATAAAAATTATTATCAAAATTAAATTGTCCAAATCAATTTAAAAACACTTTCATCTTATTCCTTGTCGGTTCCTGATTCCAAAAACATATAGATATGATATGTTTGGATTAAAAACACGATCAGAAAGTTAAAACAAAGAGAGGTACAGAAAAGCGTGCTATCCTTCTTAGCGCAACTACTACCCCGCTCTTCTTGTCAATTTCACTGCCTTTGCCATGAGCGGTGGACTGACGATGCTACGAGTATACGGTCTTGCTGAAAAATGGCATTGCGTTCAGTTTCATTCTGTGAGTTCGACAGCTACTTGACTAAATATTGTATTTTCGCCTTACGCGACTTGTTTTGTTTTTATATTTAGTCAAGTTTTGACTAAATATTTTAACATCGAGGGGGAATCGAGACGAGGGTCGTGGTGTATGTGTGTGTGTGTGTGTGTGTGTGTGTGTCTGTCTGTCTGTGTGTGTGTGTGTAGAGCGATCTTTATGAAATTTGACATGAGAGTTCCTGGGTATGAAATCCCCATACGTTTTTTTCATTTTTTCAATAAATGTCTTTGATGACGTCATATCCGGCTTTTCGTGAAAGTTGAGGCGGCACTGTCACGCTCTCATTTTTCAACCAAATTGGTTAAAATTTTGGTCAAGTAATCTTCGACGAAGGCCGGGGTTTGGTATTGCATTTCAGCTTGGTGGCTTAAAAACTAATGAGTGAGTTTGGTCATTAAACATCTGAAAATTGTAAAAAAATTATGTTTTTTATAAAACGATCCACATTTACGTACATCTTATTTTTTTATCATTTTCTGATTCCAAAAACATATAAATATGTTATATTTGGATTAAAAACAAGCTCTGAAAATTAAAAATATAAAAATTATTATCAAAATTAAGTTGTCGAAATCAATTTAAAAACACCTTCATCTTATTCCTTGTCGGTTCCTGATTCCAAAAACATATAGATCTGATATGTTTCGATTAAAAACACGCTCAGAAAGTTAAAACGAAGAGAGGTACAGAAAAGTGTGCTATCCTTCTCAGCGCAAGTACTACCCCGCTCTTCTTGTCAATTTCACTGCCTTTGCCGTGCGCGGTGGACTGACGATGCTACGAGTATACGGTCTTGCTGCGTTGCATTGCGTTCAGTTTCATTCTGTGAGTTCGACAGCTACTTGACTAAATGTTGTATTTTCGCCTTACGCGACTTGTTGTTTTTCGTTTTTATATGAATGTCTGTGTATATATGTGATTAGAGTGGTCCCTCTCAGGGCGAGGGCTGGTTGAATAAAAGCTCGTTTATATTACTCAGGCTATAGTCCTTAATTGACTTAGCCTTGTGTGCATGTAGGACGTTTTAATATTCATTACACACATGCAACAACCCTCGTAAAATAAAATAAAATGTGATTTGATTTGATGAGTCGTACTTTCCAGGTATACGCGAGTTGTCTCAACGTGATGTGTACAACACTCGTAAAATAACATAAAATAACATAAAATAACATTTGATTTGATTTGATTTGATGATTCTTACTTTTCAGGTGTACACCAGTTGTCTCAACGTGATGTGTACAACACTCGTAAAATAAAATAAAATAACATTTAATTTGGTTTGATTTGATTTGATGATTCTTACTGTCCAGGTGTACGCGAGTTGTCTCAAGGTGATGTGTAACCGCGAAGCAAACGGGACCGACATCTCACAGGGCACCTGTCGAACTCTGACTCGGGCCGCTGACCTCTGTGACGTCAGAGTGGGACGCAAGCTGGACGGGTCATATGCCTGGGTTGACCCCTACATGTCGCTCACTCACCTGCTGGACAGACACGCTCCTCAGTGTAGAACCAATGCCTAGAAGAAAAGCTGGTTTCCATAAAAAAAAGAGAAAAAAAAAGAACCGATGCCTGGAAGCTTAATTATCAGGTTATCCGTGGACTTTTTAAGAGCAAAGGTGTTTTTGTAGGAACCTTAAGATCTGAGAAACAAAGAGAAGTACGAGTACGTAAGCGGTTTAAATGCATACGACATTTGACACAAGAGGAAGCTGAACAGGCACGCCCCTAGCCCTCAGTGTAGAGCCAATGCCTAGAAGCTTGCCCCCCGCGGGTTAGGGGGAAGAATTTACCCGATGCTCCCCAGCATGTCGTAAGAGGCGACTAACGGATTCTGTTTCTCCTTTTACCCTTGTTAAGTGTTTCTTGTATAGAATATAGTCAATGTTTGTAAAGATTTTAGTCAAGCAGTATGTAAGAAATGTAAAGTCCTTTGAACTGGAAACTTGCATTCTCCCAGTAAGGTAATATATTGTACTACGTTGCAAGCCCCTGGAGCAATTTTTTGATTAGTGCTTTTGTGAACAAGAAACAATTAACAAGTGGCTCTATCCCATCTCCTCCCATTTCCCCGTCGCGATATAACCTTCGTGGTTGAAAACGACGTTAAACACCAAATCTGCCGTGTGCTGACAAAACCGAGTAAGTCCATTTTTTTCAAAAATGATATTTTTTGTTCATCAAAGCTTAGAAATTAAGGCGCACCTTATGTGTAAATTGTGACTTTGTAAAATAAATAGATAAGGAGATATAAAAAAGTAAGTCCACACCTTAAAAACTGTTTTAAGTACATCTGCCATGTGCTGACAAAACCGAGTAAGTCCATTTTTTCCCCAAAATGATATCTTTTTGTTCATCAAAACTAAGAAATCAAGAAGCAGCCTGTGTGTAAATTTTGACTTTGTAAAATAAATAGATAAGGAGATATAGAAAAGTAAGTCCACACCTTCAAAAATTTCTCCAAAAAAATTACATGTCAATTTGCTGGTAAAACCAAGTAAGTCCATCCACCAATCACAAGAACCTTTATGACGCTATAACCAATCAGAATGCAATGTTTTTGCCAGTATGACGTCAAAGTCAATCCGAATATTCTTGCGGCATTTTACTTCGTTAGTAGTAGGGGTGCTAGTTTTGGTGCAAGCATGGCTGCTAAAGAAGAAGTGTTGTCAAGAGAAATGACAAAACAGTGAAAATGACATTACGAATTTGCACAAGATGGAGAGAGAGAGAGAGAGAAGAGAGAGAGAGAGAGAGAGAGAGAGAGAGAGAGAGAGAGAGAGAGAGAGAGAGAGAGAGAGAGAGACTAAACAGGGAGAGAGTGAGAGAGGGGAAAGAAATCAGGGTCGAGGGGGGGGGGGGGGGGGATGGAGGGAGAGAGAGAAATAAAGGGAAAGAGGAATTAGGGAGGGAGGAAGAGAGTAAGAGGGAGAGAGATAGCGAGAGAGGTAGGGAGGGATAGAAAGAGAGATGGAGGGAGGAAAAGAGAGTGATAGGGAGGGATAGAGGGAGGGAGAGAGAGAGACAAGGATCGTCAGGAGAATTATATATAGATAGAGAAGAAAAATGTTTAAAATAAAACGTCATAAGGTGACGTCATTATGTCTCGCCTTATCGAATGAGGTCATTTGTGTGTTCTAAACTTTAAATGACGTCATTTATGAGTTCTAAACAAAATGACGTATTTTCTGTATGGGTCGTCTGGCAAGAATTTTAAAACTATCATTATAGGAAAATTGGGAACCCCTTGGACTTACTTGGTTTTGTCAAAACATTCATGCACACTTAAAAAGTTGTTTTTGGTTGTGGACTTACTTGTTCATATTTGCTTATCTAAGCACTCTAAAAAGTAAAAATTAGCACACAAGATGCGCATTGATTTCTTCTTTTTGATGAACAAAAAATATCATTTTGAAAAAAAAAATGGACTTACCAAAGCGGAAGGTCGTGGGTTCGAATCCCGGCCGCACCTGACGGGTAATTAAGGTGAAGATTTTTCCGATATCCCAGGTCAACTTACGTGCAGGCCTGCTGGTGCCTTAGCACCCTTCGTGTGTACACGCAAGCACAAGACCAAGTGCGCACGGAAAAGATCGTGCAGTCCAAAGCAGAGTTCGGTGGGTTATAGAAACACGAAAATACCCAGTATGCTTTCACCGAAAACGGCGTATGGCTGCCGAAATGGTTTTGTAAAAACGGTCATCCACGTACAAATCCACTCGTGCAAAAGCACACGTGTACGTGGGAGTTTCAGCCCACGAACGCAAAAGAAGAAGAAGAAGCAGAACTAAAACGCCTTCACAAAAATTGCGTCCTCGCTGTTAAAACCCCGTCAATCGGGACAGTGAATGTTTCCGTAGCATGTCCACACAGCACCTGAATTGCTTAATATCAATTCAAACGTAACACATCTATAAATAGATTCAGGAAACATTGACACCTGCAATAAAATCACTTTCGTGCCTGTGCTAGCATTTTAATGTCCAGAAATATTTCTTAATAACAATTTTAAGAGACGATTTTTAAGACATCAAACCCGGGTAAATAGTGTTTGATTTGAATTTCGAATAATGTGATTTAAGGCTGTAACTATAGTAGTAACCGTACCACCCAAACTTACAACAACAAAACATTACCGGAACAAAAAAACATGCCGTGTAGCTTATAACATTGTACGTGAATAATATGTATTTTAGCAGATCACCGCAATCTGATATGGTCATCATTCTCCAAGGCACTCAAACTAACACTTACGTACACAGTCATACACAAGAACCAGCTTTAATTCTTGACTGGACATAGTCCTTAGATCAGGACTGGTTTTAATCAGAACAAACACACAAACGCACACATTGTTAAAGGTTCGCTTCGAAAGTATCTGTGAGAATCGTACCGAAATGAGCCAGAGCGTTGTTTAGAGATCAAATAAGCAAAGGGAAGTAAGCGCTCTAATGTGCACACGGCATGTGTAATAGAGTAAGCGAGAGTTATACGGAACGTTTCTCCTGGCACCTGAGAAAATAACGCATTGAAATGAACAAGCGACTTTCATCCTCAAAAAAAGCATTACTTTTTCTTCCAAATGTTTTGACAAAACCAAGTAAGTCCACTTGCTTAGATCTGTCAAATTTTTTAGATCTGATATAATGGAAAAAAGTGACAAAGCCAAGTAAGTCCACAAAATGCCCAACATAACAAAAACCATCCATCAGATCATTATCAAACTCGGGTTGTAAACGTACATTAATGCTATTTATCTTATTATCTCTGTAGGTTGATCAAGATAATCGTCGCTTTTGAGAAATGTAATAAAACAGAAAAAGTCGTTTATCTCAGAACTAGCTTCAGTGGACTTACTCGGTTTTGTCAGCACACGGCAGAAATAAAGAAAGAAAGAAATCCTAGAAGCTTTTCAGGTTCTCCGTGGTCGTTTAAGAGAAGCTGTTTAAATTCATACGACATTTGACTCAAGTAGAAGTGAAGAGTTATATCTATGCGGACCCAATCTTCTGGCACCTGAGAGAATAACAAGCATTGAATTAATTAACAAGCATTGAATTAATTAACAAGCATTGAATTAATTAACAAGCATTGAATTAATTAACAAGCGACTTTCATATTTATAAAAGCATGATCGCCGCAGTCTCATATATTCCTCATTTTCCAAAGCACTCTAACTAAAATGTACGAATATACATAAGAACCGGCTTACTTCCCTTTGAATCTCAGATCTTAAAATAGCTCTCTGCCTCGTTTAGATTCTTAGACTGATAGGAACTTACACTGAATTGTGGCAGAAAGGAAGTTGGTGAAAATGTTGGGAGGTGTCAACTGTTTCATCCAATAAACTTTTGTTCTGCCTGCTGTGTGTTCGTGTTTGTTTGTTTTTTGTGTGCCCGTCATAAAAACAACAACAAGGCAGATGCATTTGAGTGCAGATGTTTGAGATGAGCCCGTTTATTGTAAAACCAGTTATATGACCGCAAAGGCCATCCGTTCCCAAACCATATTCAGCCAACAGATCGATTGTACATGAGGTAGTGGCAATTCAGTGGAACCTACATCAGACACACCCCCAACATCAAATTCACAAAAGCGAGGTCTCCAATTTTTGAATGAACCAAACGCTAGAACCGCTAAAACGGAATACGTTTGGCATGTCATTGAAAAGAAAAATCAAGTTTGTATTTAAAACAGTCAGTTTTGTTCGCCTATATTGTCATTTATGTAAAATCTCCACGGTCAAATCGAAGTTTTGTTTTCACCTTGATGAACCAAAGAAAGGACTAAGTTTATATCTTAATACATTTGGAGGTCTGGTAAAATCACAACAAAGCAACTTGTGAGCTGATATATGTAGACAGACAAGAAACACAGGAACTGATCACAAAGCTCTTTGGAAAAACTCATAAACCAACCCACACCCTCAATAACTTATTTCCCCAAAAGAATAGCATCGGTACCTGCCTTTGATCTCCAGAGCAAACATATTTCCACTCTGTCTTCTTCCTTTGAAGCGCCTAATGTGATGTTTTTTCTCAAGTTTACCTCGAAAGTGGGGGTTGCGCCCTATATAACAAAGCGCCTTATAGTCCCGAAAATACGGTAACTCTTTTCTCCAGAGAGAACTCTTTTATTTGAATAGGTCAAGGAACAGTGCAGGGGTCACAGAGGTTACAGCATTGCTGAAGCAACGATTTGTCTTTTGTCGCAGATTCCGATGTAAACAGTTAAAAGCTTTACACAACTTTCCCACAGATGCCTTCACATACCTTTAGTGTTGCCAGTCAAACGAAACTGTATGCGGTTTGCCAGTTCGCATCTCCCGCCAAAATGTAATTAACATTTTCTGTGAACACGTTCTCGGGCTCAAGGCTGTGTGCTGTATGCCAAAATGGACCCACATACCATCTTTTACAATTTTCTTTCGTAAACAAACACAATGTCTTGACATAAAGTACCCACAATAGAAAGAATAGTCAAAGAGATAATCACCGAGACTAGTAGACTTCGATGTTGGCATTTGACGTAATCAGTTCACGTTCGGGACATTATGTGAGCCTGGTCGAGGGCGACTCTTTCCTGCCCGCAGAATGCTCAAATTGAATTCGTACACCATTTGCAGTTTTTGACTCCTTGCATGAAAGGGAATGAAACTTGGTATGTTTTCAAACGGATAGCTGCCTGGGGCATAACTGAAAGCCCTAGGGGCTCCGCGTACCTGGACGTGACAAGGTCCGTAACGTTGAAGGCACACTCATAATCATTATGAAAATAGTTTGGCTCACCATCTCAGATCTGACTAGGTTTTTACATGGGATAAGACCATCCCTCCACTGTGTCACATACCCAAACTGAACACCCTGACAGCTTGCTGAGGTCAGGTGAGTTAGTGTCTGTTGGTGAATCGATTTCTTCAAAAACCTTTACGAAATTGATATATTTGAGAAAGTCCCTTTGTTCACCGAGAGCACCCAGTCAGTTTATTTCTATGTGTGTGTATTCATGGTTTGTGTGTCTGTGTAAAGGCGTATGTGTGAGTGAATGCGCCCGTGCGTGTGTGTGTGTGTGTGAATGTGCGTGCGTTCGTGCTTGCGTGTATGATGTGAAGGGTGTGTGTGTGTGTGTGTGTGCGCGTGTATAAATGTGTGTGTGTGTGTGAAGGTGCGTGCGTGCGTGCGTGTATGTCTATGCGTGTGTGTGTGTGCGTGCGTGCGTGGTTTCGTGCGTGCCTGTCTGTCCGTGTGTAGCAGTACGGAATATATTTCTTGACCTATCGAGACGACCTGATAATATTGTTTTCTTGTTTAAGCGAAGATAGTCAAACGCACATACTTTCACACACACACACACACACACACACACACACACACACACACACACACACACACACACACACACACACACACACACGTGTACACAAACACGTACACAAACACGTACACACACACACACACACACACACACACAGAAGTTCATCAAGATTGTAAAGATTTATGTTTGTACGATGACGCCCTGTGGTCAGTTTATTATATAAAGGGAAGCAATTAGCGATCAAAAACGGGCGTCGACAGATACGATGAAGGGGGATACGAACTTGTAAGATCATATACCTGTGGTTTCAACAATAACAACTGATCATTTCGCAACATTCTCTGTGTATCCTGCAACATATGAGGGACCCGCATTCTTTTACTTTTTAAGTTTTAGACTACTTTTGTGAAGTTTATTATAACACGAGGACTGTAAAGTAAATGTACAGGCTTTCCGCCGGAAACAGTATAGCCAACTGTTTCAGATCTGCCCTTGGGTTAGACTATCACTCCACTTTGACACTTACCAAATATCACCATCCTGACTGCATCCGCTGCAGTGTGGGATTGCCTTGTTTTTAGAATGAATTTGTAAAGCGCCTGGAGCCAATTGATGGGACTCGCGCTATAGAAAAGTTATTTATCATTATTATTATTATTGTTTTGATAAAAATATTTTCGCAGCGTGTTACTGCGTTTTTGAAGTGTCGTAGCTGCAATGTTAGAATGTTGGTTTCCCAACGAAGCCGAGCGGTAACATCGATTAAACATAGGGTGTCGCTTGAGCTGCAGAACACAAATCAGTCACGTTTAACAACTCCATAGGGATAAGTGGTCTTGCAGATGTGCGTCGACGTGTTGTATACGGCTCTTCCTCTGCAGCAGCCCTGCGTCTGGAAATGATAGGGTTGGTAGTCGCAGCAGGCGTAGCCCGTGCCGCCTGGTCCCACTTGGCCTCTGCAGCAGGTGTGCGTGGTTTTGTCGTAGCTGCGCTCATCACAGCAAGTGTAGTTTCGTCCACCCTGGTTGATTTTGTAGCGACAGCAGTTTTGGGTGTCAAGGTTGTATAAGTTGTAGTAGCAACATGCTTCGTCCGGTCCAGCCCGAAAGACTTGACCAGTGCAGCACTTCTGTGTCTTGGAGTCGTACGCTTTGTCGTAGCAGCAGCGGTAGTTGTCCACTCCGATGCTCTCAAGCACGACGCCGACGCAACAAATGTGGGTTGTCTTATTGTAGGTCTGACCAGTTCCGCAACACGCCATGCCTTTCCCGCCCAGCGTCACGGTGCCTGAGCAACACTTGTGAGTCTTGGAGTTGTAAGCTTGGGATCGGCAACACTCGGCGCGTTTGGGCTTATCGTTGACCTTGCCATCGCAGCAGATCTCTTTCTTCTTGTGGTAGGCCTGGGATCCGCAGCAGCCTTGTTTGGTTGTATTGTAGGCTTTGGACCCGCAGCAAGCGTGGCTCCTCCCGCCTCGCACCACCCGGCCACCGCAGCACGACTGGTTGTTTGGGTTGTAGGCGTCAGGGCCGCAGCACCAGAACCCGCCCCCCGTCACAAGCTTGCCCTGACAACAGCTGTGTGTACTTCTGTTGTAGACTTCATTTTCGCAACAATAGTGACCGTTCCCTCCGGGGAAAACTTGGTTTTTGCAACATGTGTGAGTGCTACCCGCAAAGCTTTCATTCCCGCAGCAGCGATACCCTGTGCCGCCCGGACGAGCTTGGTTTGCGCAGCACGTCTGTGTGTAGTAATTGTAAGTTCCGTTGCCACAGCAACCGTGGCGACTCCCCCCTGGCAGGACCTTGCCAAAGCAACACGATTGGGATGAATAATTGTAGGTTCGAGACCCGCAACAATAGTGGAACCTTTTCTTGACATGAAGGGTACCCGCGCAACACAAGTGGCTCGTGCCGTTGTAGAGTTGAGCCTGTGAGGAGTATCCACAGCAACGGAACGTGTACTTCGGTGCGGTTATGTGGTAAGTGCCTCCAGAGCAGTAGACACAGCTTTGCGAGCTGGTGTTGTAGACTTCCGTGCCACAACATCCGTCGGTTTTGCTTGTTCTAGTATGGACAGTGCGTCCGCAGCACATGGAAACATCCCTGTCATAGGTCGCCGAGCCACAGTATGAATCTGGAGATTAAAAGGATAAAGGGGCAAATTGTATACAGGGTGACGCACACACAAATGCAGCCGACAAGAGTGCTAATAACGTCTGCATTGCAAACAACAACCAAAAAACAAAACAAAAATAACACAAAAAATAAAAATCCCTGCGCTAAGAACTGTACCCACGGAATACGCGCGATATAAGCCTCATATTGATTGCTTGATTGATTGATCTGTTGACCGAAGTACATCATATTTAGTGTACATTAACTTCGGGTTATGTATGCATGACCGTTCACAAACTATTAACTTCCGATTTTATCCTACATACGTGAGAGAGACACTCGTGAGATAATAATCGTTCAAATCACACGTGTGTATATCATGTAAATGAGGTCATGTCAAGAAAGTCTGGCAGGGACCTGTTTTTCCACTGCTTATGATGCCAAAGTCACCGAGACAAACGTCATTATAGAAAAAAAAATGGCGCTCGCTATAATTATACTGGATGAATTTTTTAGAACTAACACGTCACGCCACACTTTCTGAGTGACGTTTCTTTACTTTGACGTAATAGATTGCACGAGGCTTTAGAAGAGATCGAGGTTCCAAAACAATTAAGCGTCTTCAATTTATCTGCCTCGACTGCAGGACATTTTCAGTACAATACACGTAAGTACAGTATGTAGGATACACAGAATACTACATGGCTTGCTGTTTCGTACCAGATTTACACTCGTTGCTTTTTTAAAAAGTGAACAGCTCACTTTCGCTCGCAGTTCAATATTTATAAAAACAACTCGTGTAAATCTGGTAGAATACAGCAAGCCATGTAGTATTCTCTATATTCATGACTGTTCCACTAAGTGGCAAGTTTGCAGGTCAAATGGTCTGACTTTTGTGCGCTTTCAAAAATATATTCCGAATTCGAATCAACAGCACGAGGTTTAACATTGAGCAGCAGCATTATATTATTCGTTAATTGGATATGTGATCCAAACATGGCTTTTGGTCAATCGAGATGGAAGTTTATTCCACAAGCCCGTAGGGCGAGTGGAATAAATTGCCATCGAGATTGACCAAAAGGCATGTTTGGATTACAGATCCAATTAACATATATATCTCGACATTCACTGGTCTTTTGTGTTTTTGTTTTCAAAGAAGAAAGAAACTTGCTTGAACACGGACCACTTCTCCGAGCAAAATCAACAAACCTAATCACTCGCATTCCACCTCAAGGTCTCGGCTAACCAAGACTATGGCATACTCGTAGCAAAGCCGCCGAATGGTACCGTAAACCAAGAATAGTGACGTAAGAGAAGAGAATGTCGTCTTTTGATTTGGAACGTGACGTGTTTCAGAACTTCTTCTGGACAACTATAGTAGTCTTCTGCTTAGTGGTTGGCACGAGATTATTTTTCTTCTTCGACAGTTCATCCTCCGATACTGTAGCAACACGTTTAATCTTTTTTTCACTTTCGAGTATGCGGACGACTGAACTTGACCGCTAAAAAGTAGTCCGTTCGGAATCATTACGCCGAGTCTGAACATGAGGTCTGAACATTGTTTTTAGGCAGGATCTAGGTGAAAGCGAGGCTGTTCTTATCTCTGTGTACAGTCGAGAGAGAGAGAAATACATGTCGAGACATACTTACATGATATAAACGCTTCAAACATTTACCTGTTGGGTTACCTAAATGTCCGAGTATACACAAACGACGATCGTTTTTGGCATAATTTTGGTAGTTAGAAAATAAGTGCCAAATCAACACAGGGAGCCATGGTTTGAAACACGAGTTCCGTTTTGACAACACATGGTTTGGGGCCCCAGCACGTTGTTGCAATCAAAGCTGGCGTGTGAAAGCAACTTTCTGTGTTTTGAGTTCATAAAATGTTGGGATAAATATGTCAGGTTTGAGGATGCACAGTTCTGTAGGTTCCTCTCAGTATTCCACCCCCTCGGTTTTTAGTTGTAAATATTAAGCTTAGTGATCGAATGTGGAAGCTACGTTGGGTCAAAGGTCACAGAAGATTTGCGTCGTGCAGCGAAGGAAAGAATCGCGATCTTGTTTCCGACTCATTGCCTCTTTGTTTTTCATTAGACCTGTCATTCTGCTTGCTCGATTTTGTTAGATGTTTGCATATCTTGTTGCTATGTTCTTTGCTTTTATTAGTTTTTCTTATTTTGCGCTTCGTTTATTACAACGTCTTGTGCACGGGTCAAACTTTGTGTGTCAGGGGTCAATTGGTTTGACTTGAACTTGACGTTCGTGTTTTTCCGAACGTCTGTGTATCGAAACACAGATACACGCACTCCACGACTTTGTAAGAAGACAAAACATATCGCTAGGTTTCGTTTGTTTGTGATGCATTTATGACCTTTCATGAAGTAGTTTTGTTTTTTGTTTTTTGCCAGTTCGTTTTTGGAACTTCGCAAAGCAGTGTCGTGTCGTCTGTTTAGGCCTGGGGAAACGCCAATGAAAAGAGCCGAAGAATCCCCGAGCGTTTCTATTGGGTTTGCTTTTGATTATCCAAACGTGTATAGCCTAACCTGCTTCCTGCAACTATGGTAACCGGGGATTTATTGCATGGGGAACATAAGATTTATTTCCCAGGTGTTTGTGAATGAAAACTCGTGAAAATGATGACAATAACTATTAAGATATTTACTGAATTCAAACGACTGGAAAATGGCCCCTTTCGTTGTAAAGACACACTCGGGCAATGACGAGCAAAATTCATCGATGACTTGAACGCATTCCTCTATAGGAGATGCCCTCCTGAAGCTCGCATTTTTCATGATCCGCTAACTTCGACCATTATTTGTAATATTCACTGAGACTCGGCATGTAACCTCTACTTACTGTACTAACCTAACCATGACTTCCAAGGGTCACTGAGTCGGGTTACCCTAAACCAACATATTTTTTGTTTGGCCTTACTCACGTCTTCTCTATCTCCCTTCGCTTTAGACGTCAGAGATTTCACTTTATAATGCTGCGTCGCTCACAAGAAATAACGGTTTTAGGTGTGACCAAAAAAAACCAGGGCCTGAGTACGGTGATAAATACAAGACTTATTTTACAACCATTTGAAAAATACATACATCCCCCGTGGCTGCCCGCATAACGAAATCGTTTTTCTCGTGTTTTGAACTTGCCAGTGTTACAGCACAGAGCAGAGTCCGTCCCGCACTTTGCTTTGTGTACATCACGTGGCCACCCAAACACCCGCACAACGCAACATTTTCACGAGAAAAACACGTTTATTTGTTTGCTTTGTCTGTATTACACATTTCTATGTACATTTACCACTGACACACCAAATTGTGTACTTTAGTTTGCAAGTGAATCGTTATCATACAAAATAACGTTATCACGAGACGAACAGAGATCTCAGAGATCGTCTGCTTCTCAACTGTTTTGCGCAAATCGTGTAATATCTATTTTTGCGGAAACCTCCCGAAGAAATGCAATCTCAGCGGCTTCCACCTGCAACATAGTCGTGCTTATTTGGAATGTGACGTCCTGTTCTTCGTCAGTCACACCTATCTCGAAAACTAAGCGTCGCACAGAACCAGCGCCCTTCCATTATTAGATGCTTGATGGTCAAGAATAGACGTCTTGGTTTGTTGAAGCGATATTAGGCCAAAAAAAAAAAAGGTCTGTTTACGGTAACGCGACCGACCCTAGTTTTTTCGCGCGACCCTAGACTTTTTTTTGGCATTTGGGGAAAAAAAAATCTTGTTTTTTTGGCAAAATAACGTAAAAATATGGGTTTTTTGGAAAAAAAAAAAAAAAAATCCCGACCTACCGACCCTATTTTTTTAGCCTATGTTACCGTAAACAGACCTATTTTTTTTTGGCCTTACAGTGGTCTAGATGGTCGAACGTGTAGCAAAGACCTGTACGTGTACGTGTAGATAATGCGTCACACGTGATTCACTTTTTTCTCCAATGTTCCAAATGCATAGTTGTTTTGCTCCCACCAAGACTGCAGATCTTGGCAAACGCGTGACGTAAAAACTAGATTTGATGACGTTACCCGTACACGTTCCCGTACACGTCCTGACAAGTGCTGATCTAGATCTTGCTAATGTGTACACTACATTGGGGTGTGCACGTTAAAGATCCCACGATTGACAAAAGGGTCTTTCCTGGCAAAATTGTATAGGCATAGTTAAAAATGTCCACCAAAATACCCGTGTGACTTGGAATAATAGACCGTGAAAAGTAGGATATGCGCCGAAATGGCTGCGATCTGCTGGTCGATGTGAATGCGTGATGTCTTGTGTAAAAAATTCCATCTCACACGGCATAAATAGATCCCTGCGCCTTGAGTCCGAGTCTGGAGATACGCGCGCGATATAAGACTTCATATAACATAATGTATCTCATCAAGCAAAGAAGGGGGTGACTTCTTACATGATGTCCACCCATGCTGAATGCAGAAGGTGGCACACAGGAACAGTGTCAGCAACAGCTTTGTGCAGGTCATCCTGTTGGTAAAATACACACAATGAACAAATAAACGAACAGATAAATAAGTGAATAAATGAATGAATGTGTATGAATGAATAAATGAATGAATGAATGAATGAATAAATGATTGAATGAATAAATGATTGAATGAATAAATGATTGAATGAATAAATGATTGAATGAATGAATGTGTATGAATGAATAAATGAAGTTGTATGAATGAATGAATGAATGAATGAATGAATGTAAACAAAAACAAACACATTAAAATACATACATACATTAACTATAAAATCAATGAAAAACATAATATAGATAGATCAAAATGAACAATAATATATTAATTCATGAATCAATTATCAAACAAATAAACACCAAGAAATATAGAAAAAAGACAGAGGAATTGCAAGTAAGAAATTGATACGGAACGATACAAAGAAAGGAGAGAGACAGAGACAGAGAGAGAAAGAGTGAGGGAATGAATCACAACAGTGAACATAACAGCAATAGCCATTGTGTAGTAGGCAAAAATCAATTCAAAAGTGTATGAACCACCAAGTAAAGGAATAAAAGTATTCAATTCTGTACTTATCTTCACGTGTCTTGATGAGTAAAGGAAACTTTGACAATATACATGTACACTCCAACGTAAATCACATTTAGACATTATTTTACGTCTTTGATTTGGTCCCCCTTTTTTGAGCGCGTCAGAAAGCTTACAGGGCAGGTGAAGTGCGTCTGCGTCTGTTGGCAGCATTTACTTTAATGAGAAGTCATGCTTTTCCTGTGGTAAACTTCATAGCTACCATCAAGATACGGTTGCTATTGAGCTTTCTCTTGTTTTTCGCCTTTGTCCGTTAGTCAGTGAGTGAGTGATTTAGTAAAGGAATGAATGCGTTTAAGAATAAATCATCAAAGATATAAACCTTCCCAGGAAAATACCACAGCTCACCATCTCAGAGCTGCATGGCTCCTCTTGTACATGGAATGATACTATCTACACCTGAATACATACCAAAACTGAACACCCTAACCACTCCCATGTGCCGTAAGGAATAATCTTTCATAAATTACTTTCTCAGATTGCGACTAATATAATAACGATTAAGAAATGTAAATTCATCAAAATATTCCCAATCTGCGAACAAAGCCCCCAAGTTATTGGTGAGTACTATGGGCGGGGATGTAGCTCAGTCGGTAGCGCGCTGGATTTGTATCCATTTGTATTTGGCCGCTGTCAGCGTGAGTTCGTCCCCACGTTCGGCGAGAGATTTATTTCTCAGAGTCAACTTTGTGTGCAGACTCTCCTCGGTGTCCGAACACCCCCGTGTGTACACGCAAGCACAAGACCAAGTGCGCACGAAAAAGATCATGTAATCCATGTCAGAGTTCGGTGGGTTATAGAAACACGAAAATACCCAGCATGCTTCCTCCGAAAGCGGCGTATGGCTGCCTAAATGGCGGGGTAAAAACGGCCATACACGTAAAAGCCGTGGGAGTTTCAGCCCATGAACGAACAAACAATTGGTGAGTACTATGTGTCCAAGTGGAGGGATGGGTCTTGTCCCACGTAAAAGCCTTGCAAGACTGAGATGGAAAGAGACGAATCGTTAACACGAGAAAGAATGTGCCTTAAATCAATATACACAAAGTGAGAACTATAGCGAGATACCGAAACAATAAATAGTCGCGATTCTATCCAGCTGTCAAGATAATCGCCATCGGAGAATCAAGACCTACCTGCCTGCTTCGGATGTTGAACAAGGTTTCGGGACCAAGTAGGCTGCTTTCTGTCCCTTGCAGTCAATGTGGATCTACGACGTAATCTCTTGACTTACTGGAATAGTTCGAAGCGACAACTGGCTGTTGGCTTCTTACTTTTCGTATTGGCGATAAAACCAGGTACTACGCATGACAATAAACTTGCAATATTTCTCTGATGTTGCATAGAAAAACAAGAGCAAGCGAATTTATGGGAGAAATTCACGTGTTGGGTATGACAATAAACGTGCTATATTTTCCCCTAAAAGTTACACAAAAACAACTTTATTACTCCTAATTTGACGAAAAGAGCCAGTCACACAGGGGTTATTACTTAGATGTGTAGCAGCTTGTATATAATAGAATTGCCGGCAATAGTTAAGTCTAACTTCGAGAAAGCAGCACGATGGTTTCAAAGGGCTTTATATTCTATCATGATGATAACTCATATACTTTATTGCATGTGAATGCAAGGTATGGAGCGCCAATTGGTACACAATGGAAAGATACAGTCAAACGAGTGCATCAGACAGGACCATCATTGAAGACTGTCGGTGTATTTGAAGTCTGCGTGAATCATTATGAAAGACAACTGTTTTGTTTTTTTCTCTTTTTACATTTAGTCAAGTTTTGACTAAATGTTTTAACATAGAGGGGGGAATCGAGACGAGGGTCGTGGTGTATGTGCGTGTGTGCGTGTGTGTGTGTGTGTGTCTGTGTGTGTGTGTAGAGCGATTCAGACTAAACTACTGGACCGATCTTTATGAAATTTGACATGAGAGTTCCTGGGTATGAAATCCCCGAACGTTTTTTTCATTTTTTTGATAAATGTCTTTGATGACGTCATATCCGGCTTTTCGTGAAAGTTGAGGCGGCACTGTCACGCCCTCATTTTTCAACCAAATTGGTTCAAATTTTGGTCAAGTAATCTTCGACAAAGCCCGGACTTCGGTATTGCATTTCAGCTTGGTGGCTTTGGTCATTAAAAATCTGAAAATTGTAAAAAAAAATAAAAATTTATAAAACGATCCAAATTTACGTTTATCTTATTCTCCATCATTTGCTGATTCCAAAAACATATAAATATGTTATATTCGGATTAAAAACAAGCTCTGAAAATTAAATATATAAAAATTATTATCAAAATTAAATTGTCCAAATCAATTTAAAAACACTTTCATCTTATTCCTTGTCGGTTCCTGGTTCCAAAAACATATAGATATGATATGTTTGGATTAAAAACACGCTCAGAAAGTTAAAACAAAGAGAGGTACAGAAAAGCGTACTATCCTTCTTAGCGCAACTACTACCCCGCTCTTCTTGTCAATTTCACTGCCTTTGCCATGAGCGGTGGACTGACGATGCTACGAGTATACGGTCTTGCTGAAAAATGGCATTGCGTTCAGTTTCATTCTGTGAGTTCGACAGCTACTTGACTAAATATTGTATTTTCGCCTTACGCGACTTGTTATTGTTTTCATCCTCTCTTCTCCTGCTTGTCCCGACGCTTGTTCCTTCTCCCAGTATGCTCTCACGCCGCCCCGTCCCAGCACTCACTGCAACATCCACCCCTGAACTTCGTTCCGCCGCCAGACTTGTTTTTTTTGCGCTTTCTGAGTCAACCAGTGTTGGTCAGACACCTGGGCACCCTCACAATCGCAGTCGTGAAGTTACAGACACTCCAGGGAAGGATGTCAGGCCGCTGCGGTAGGCTATGAAAGACAATACCTTGTTTCCACACAAAAATGCAGGGCGGAGTGGTAGTAATACGACGTTGTCTTGATTTCACGGCATCATTATTGCATCAAGATCATCCCCCTCCCCGCACTCGCACATTCCATCACTCTTCCCAAAAAGGATACATATCTATTAGATTGAAGAACCTTGAAATAGACAATAATTCGTAAATGACACCGCAAATTAAAACATAAAGCATATATCATCAAAATGAAATATTTCAGACATAGATATTTTTTATTCCAATACAAATATCAAAACATGAAATAGTTCTCCCTTGGAGGCGTCATTGGCAGATACAAAAAAATCGATCAGACGGCTGTTACATATTGAACCACTTCAAACACGTTTCCAGTTTCTATTTTTGGCTAGAAAACGACACGAGGGATCACAGCTTGCTTTTAATCTAATGGTAATATATAGTTTAATTGCAGTAATAAAATCGGTTGATGTGGTTTATTACCAGGTAAACCTACCTGAGATTGAATGAAAAATCACTTTTTTTGTGTTTCGTTTTGCGATGCCACTTTCTAAATACAAAATGGCTGCAATTTTACCAGGAGGCAATAGAATCATAGCTATGAAAGTGCTAAATGAGAATGTGTTTTCACAGTTGGTGTGCAAATATTTTGTGGTAAAAAAGTTAACGAAATGTCAACCTTAATTGTTACTTGTTTTTAAAAAAAAATCGTAAAAACCGTTTAAGATAGAAAGTTCTAGTTTTCCACATGAATCATATAAAGCATTTGCAGGAAGCCGAAATGACGTTTTTGTGGCTAGTACAAATGGGAGATATAGGTTTTTTTAAACTCTGGTTTTTTTAATTACATTTTGTTGAGAGTGCCATCAATGTGACAAGGTCATCAACAAATAAGTGATCGGTTTAGCTTCCAGAGCAACAAACTGCTTGGGACCATGCAATGTTTAACACCTTTATCACATGCTTTTTCTGCTATCTTTGTGAAAGCAAACTATGCGATTTTGAATCATATTCAGCTTCACATAAAAAAAATATCCTGTGCTCATTCTAATTCAATATTCAAAAAATTATTTTTGCATTTGAAAACTATGTCGTTTATCTAATATGCAGTCAAAATTGTACAAATAATTATGTAACCCTCCACCACGAAATGAGTCGCATGTCACCTCGCGCGGTTCTGCGCTAGGCTTAATATAAGTCCGGGGAGTGTCTGGTAACAGTGTGAGGGTCACCTTAGTCACAGGCTTATAACTCCAACAGTTTTTGCTCTTTTCTAAAACGGGTTTCACCACTGGATAGAGCATAAACAACTCTTTAGGAAAATGTAAAAATATGAAAATCATGCAAAGGTGACATGCGACTCATTCCGTGGTGGAGGGTCACATATGTACTAAAAAGACAAAAATGGTACCGTCCGCTAGGTAGGCTTGCCCCCTTAAAGGCAGACGTACTTCTTCTTGTGTAAACAGTCCGGCTCAACGTCTCATACAATTATGGTCAAGCTTTGGCATGGGATCCGACCACAGGGACTGGGTGGCCGAGTGGTAACTGGCCGAGTGGACTGGCCGAGTGGACTGGGTGGCCGAGTGGTAACGCACTTGCGCTCGGAAGCGAGAGGTTGCGTGTTGACCCTGGGTCAGGCCGCAATTTTCTCCCCCCTTTCCTAACCTAGGTGGTGGGTTCAAGTGCTAGGCTTTCGGATGAGACGAAAAACCGAGGTCCCTTCGTGTACACTACATTGGGGTGTGCACGTTAAAGATCCCACGATTGACAAAAGGGTCTTTCCTGGCAAAATTGTATAGGCATAGATAAAAATGTCCATCAAATACTCGTGGGACTTGGAATAAAGTTAAAAAAATTTCATCTCACACAGCATTAAGTCTCAGGAAACATGAATACACGCATGCAGGAAAAAAAAATATGGGTAGCGCCGTATGTATGGCAGCTCGCTTTCCCCGGGGAGAAAGCAGCCCGAATTTCCATGAGGGTAACCTCACTGGACTGTAAATCTTATCCAATCCAATCCAATCCCTAAAACGGGCGCAGTGGTAAGACATCGGCCTTCCAATCGGGAGGTCGTGAGTTCGAATCCCGGTCGCTGCCGCCGTGTGGGTAAAGAGGAGATTTTTCCGACCTCCCAGGTCAACTTATGTGCAGACCTGCTAGTGACTTAACCCCCTTCGTGTGTACACGCAAGCACACGACCAAGTGCGCACGGATAAGATCCTGTAATCCATGTCGGAGTTCGGTGGGTTATGGAAACACGAAAATACCCAGCATGCCCACCCAACGAAAGCGGAGTGAAGCTGACTGTGCTCTCAGAGTATAGTGTGGGGAACCCAAATGGGCAAACGAGCTCACACGTCACCATAATTTCTGGAACGCTGAAGAAGAAGAAGAAGACCATCCCTCAACTTGGTCACATACCAAAATCTAACAGCCTGGTTGTTGTCTGTGCACATTGAGAATGTTCTTATGAATTAATTTCGTACTTAAAGGTACTGAACTTGTCAAATCCAGGTGCACGGAGCCCCTGGGGCTTTTAGTCATACCTCAGGCAGCTATCCGTTAGAAGAACTACCAAGTTTCATTGACTTGCACCCAAAGAGTCAAGAACTGCGATTTTTTTTACGAATTAATTTCGTACTCGGACCCGGCTGGTCTTGGCCTATTTTTGGATCTAAATTTAGATCAGGTAGATCACCACATCATGCACAAAAAGACACGTCACTAGCAAACTATGTCAGACGTCATCATAAGTTTGTGTAAAACAAAATGGAGGCCGCAGAATCACTCAAGTTGAATCGAACTCCGACCAAACACCAACGTAATAACTAGGTTAATTTATGCACTCGCGTGAACCAGAAACTGTCGAGCTTCACAGATGTCGTCGTTGGGTTGTTTTGGGTTTGTTTTACTACCATAGGAGAATTTTTGAACTGTAAATGCACTCAGCTGCAACAAAAACGCAAAACGAAGGCTGTGAGCTGCACTGTGCCTTTAAATCATCACAAAATCCAACTTACCACAGGGTGCGTCTCAGAATCTCGTCCTCTGTTTGTGACATTATCACCAAAAGTAAAATCTTCCCAGAAAACGTTGATAATACTATTTACACACTTCTCAGGGTGTACCTTTTCAGTTTAAACAAGAAAAAATATAACATTGCCTTTAGTTTGCCATATATTGAGCATTATTTGGACCATGTGTGCAAAATCACCCGTGTAACATGGAAACAATAAAAGACAAAAAAACTGCATTTATAAGGCTGAAACGACTTTTATTCAGTTATTATTGTTGAATCACAAGCCATTATAGAGTTCAATATGAAATGACTACATGCAAACAACAAAATAATGTTTTTTTCAAAGTTCCATGCATTCGTCAAAATTTCAATACAAAAATGAAAATTAATTAATGATATCCTGATCAGAACATGTTGATACATGGCATTCATTCAGTCTTATTGACATTTAACCTTCACAATAGCATATATACAAAGATTTGTTGCTCTAAGACAAAATGTTAGAAAGTTATCCAAAAAGAATGCAAAATGGTCACCGATGTAACATGGAAACATCACTTTTGTAACAAAGAAACGGTTATGCTTTTTCCCACAAACTTTACTAAATGAAGCTGATTTTGCAACCAGATTCTTCTTAGGTAAAATGCCAAACACTAAAACAGGAACAGAAAGAAAAAAAGCTGGACAAAATCAAGCAAACTTTGCCCCAAAAAAGAGAAACATTAATGAAAAGTTCATCACCGACGTAACTCGGAAACGAACAACCAGACATGTATTACAAGGTTTGACATGAAGAATGCAAATGTTCAAAAGTGGTTCATTCAATTGTTAAGACAATAAACCAAAGGCATTGGTTACATATAGAACAGTTGCCACTTGCAGTTAATTAATTTATTTTAAAAGAAATAATGCCCCCTGGCATTGAAGGTAGGGTCACGAATCATGGTTGCATCAGATGTAGGGACTAAGGAAATATCATCGATCCCTGGAAAGCAATAGTAGTTCCCCTTCGGTTTCCTTCGAAGGAACGTTACCACCAGTTCATCAGGTCGAATCTCTTGCACCTGAAACATGCAAGTACCTGCGATTTCAACTAAAGATTGATGCAATATGTGTACTAGTTTCACTAACATGAATTTGTTTAATGTCTATCAAGATTTTGATGCATCCACATTCACTGGCTAAAAACAAAATAAAGTAATTATTTTGTTCAGACTTACCATTCCATTGAACATACAACTTTTACAATTAAAGAAAACATTGACACTTACCGTTCCTTTAAATGGATTTCGGAAATTTAATTTTGATCATAATTTTTTATATTTTTAATTTTCAGAGCTTGTTTTTAATCCAAATATAACATATTTATATGTTTTTTGGAATCAGGAAATAATGTGAAATAAGATGAACGTAAATGTGGATCGTTTTATATTAAAAAGAAAAATTATTACAATTTTCAGATTTTTAATGGCCAAAGTCATTAATTAATTTTTAAGCTACCAAGCTGAAATGCAATACTGAAGTCCGGCCTTCGTCGAAGATTGCTTTACACAAATTTCAATCAATTTAATTGAAAAATGAGGGTGTGACAGTGCCGCCTCAACTTTTACAAAAAGCCGGATATGACGTCATCAAAAGTATTTGTCGAAAAAAAAGAAAAAAACGTCCGGGGATATCATACCCAGGAACTCTCATGTCAAATTTCATAAAGATCGGTCAAGTAGTTTAGTCTGAATCGCTCTACACACACACACGCACAGACAAACAGACACATACACACACATACACCACGACCCTCGTTTCGATTCCCCCTCTATGTTAAAACATTTAGTCAAGTTTTGACTACGTGAAATCGAAAGAAAAACTATTATTAACAAATGTTTAGCCTAATTTTTCACTTCATAGAATATCATAGCAGCAAAAACTCACCTTTTCTTAAGAACCTTGGGTGTTGATCACTGTCGTAACAAAATCACAGACTTCGGAAACATTCTCGAAATCTTTCTTCGCTGCTGGAACCTGAACTATTTCTCTCTGTAACTGCGCATGCGTAGTCACCCGCACCTCTAAGTCACTACGCGCAAAATAGTTCTAATCTTTCTTCAAAACTCTGAACATTATTTGCAAAACCGTTCACCATCGTAACGGAATTTTGAAGAAGCATGTCATATTGCGCAACTTTCAACTTAGTTTGCAGATGCAATTTTGAGAAAATAATACTTAAATAATATTTAACTTAGCGAGTTTCTATGCCCTTTCATGTCAAGATCGTGTTGAAGATGAATATGCAAATTCTAAAGTTCAAATTTAGGACTTGTTGCTGTTGCACGCGTGTGGAAACCTATGTTACGACAGTGATGGCAAACTTTCAAGCGATTAATTTCGTTTAAAAAAACAATTCTGTGGACAAAATAACATTTCAACTGTCAAGTACACTTAAACCAAACACACATAACAAAAATAGCAGTCCTTGGACATTCTAAACGATTCTTGTAGTGAGGTACAAAACTAGTTGATGGTTCATGTCACAGATCAGACCTCCATTTTTCACGCATTTAATCATTTCTTTCGCAAAACAACCTTCATAATAATCATGCAAAATACTCAGTTTTGTTTGTACTATTTCTTTATTCATTTTACTTCTCAAAAATACCAATATCATGATTTAAAATTCAGTATGTTTCAATTGTGGGCTAATTTGATTATGGCACACACAAAAGGATCAGTTTCTGAGACGCACCCCACAGCAAAACACACACACACACACACACACACACACACACACACACATCGCTGTCAAGCTGGTCAAGACTTACCGCTGGAATGACCGCTGTCAGGCCTGAGGTCAACAGGATCATCAGTAGGAGGAGGGGGAGAAGAATGCAATGGAGCTGACACGTATAATGATTATGTTATCACATTTTGAGAAATATAATAAATAACGGAATTATTAACTTTATAAGCGTTCAAGCTGAAGTGCAGTCCTATAGTCCGGACCTAGTCAAAGATTGTTTGACCAAACTTTTAATCAATTTGACTAAAACTTGAGGTCGTCACGGTGCAGCCTCAATATTTGTCGAAAACCGGAAACACTTTTCGAAACAAACCAACAAACCAACAAACCAAACCAAAAGATACAACAAACTCAATTAAACTCCTGTAGAAAGTACATGCAAGAAAAAGCGTACGAAACTGAGATACCAACTTAGAAAATCATTCAAGGGAAGCAACTATTGCCAAAGTGCTGTTTTCTCACAGCATCTAAACAGAATTATCTCTCTTACTGTCTGTTTGTCGTTTCTCTCTGTCTCGCTCTAGCACGCATGTAAATACACACACCCACAAACACACACACACACACGTTGGTGAATGAACTCTTCGAAAATGAGTTTGAACATTATCAAAATGCATGTCTTATGAGATGAGTAGCTAACGTAGTGGCTATGTTTCTCACGGTAAGGTGTCGGTCTTCCACACAATTACCACATCATTCACCTTGGTAACCGTTATATCGCAGGAGGCACTTTAATGTCTTTCATTACTTAAACGGACTTCTTTCGATCGATGTACGGTTTGCGGAAAGAAGTCCGTTTAAGTAATGAAAGTCATTAAACTCTGCCTGGAAGAAGCTAGACCACCCTTATCATAAGTAGGCTTACGTCTTTTAAAAACATCCGACTCGAACAAAAAACAACAACACAAAAACAGAATAAAAAAAATTAACAATTAAAAAAACGTACAAAGTGAACTACAATGATGTGGTTGTGTGGAAGACCGACACCTTACCGTGAGAAACATAGCCACCACACGTTAGCTAGTCATCTCACAAGACAGGTCTCACAACTTTTGACAACAGATCAAAAGCAAATACGTCACAACAAGGCACGTTGTCTTCTTCTTGGTCAAGCTTTTTTCCGTAAAATGGGCGGGGATATAGCTCAGTTGGTAGCGCGCTGGATTTGTATTCAGTTGGCCGCTGTCAGCGTGAGTTCGATCCCAGGTTCGGCGGAAATTTATTTCACAGAGTCAACTTTGTGTGCAGACTCTCTTCGGTGTCCGAACCTCCCCCCGTGTACACTACATTGGGTGTGCACGTTAAAGATCCCACGATTGACAAAAGGGTCTTTCCTGGCAAAATTGCTTAGGCACAGTTAATAATTGTCTACCTATACCCGTGTGACTTGGAATAATAGGCCGTGAAAGGTAAATATGCGCCGAAATGGCTGCAATCTACTGGCCGTATAAAATTTCATTTCACACGGCATCACTGCAGAGCGCCTAGAACTGTACCCACGGAATATGCGCGATATAAGACTCATTGATTGATCAATAATCGTGACCTTTGACAAACCATGGGATCATCAATTTACACCTGAAACCAAAAAATAGTCCACACCGTAGAAACCCACCACCAAAGAAGACAAGGACTGGTGGGCCAAGTCCAGAGGGGCATTCATAACTTCAGTATTTGGTTGTTTCTGATAGATTTCTTGAAAGTGGTAGGACTTTTAACTGGAGATTGCTATTCAACGCATGTGTAGCGATTTCGAGACAGCATAAGATGCTATTCACGACTAGCAGGACCCCGTGACCCAGCATAATTGACGATTTTTGAAAATAACTCCTTCGGGTTTGTAGATGTTGTGGAAGAGAGACCCTTTCTTGCAAAACCTCCGACAAATAAAGGAGGGACCCATCACTATTTGACCGGCACGGTTGGCCTAGGGGTAAGGCGTCCGCCCCGTGATCGGGAGGTCGTGGGTTCGAACCCCGGCCGGGTCATACCTAAGACTTTAAAATTGGCAATCTAGTGGCTGCTCCGCCTGGCGTCTGGCATTATGGGGTTAGTGCTAGGACTGGTTGGTCCGGTGTCAGAATAATGTGACTGGGTGAGACATGAAGCCTGTGCTGCGACTTCTGTCTTGTGTGTGGCGCACGTTGTATGTCAAAGCAGCACCGCCCTGATATGGCCCTTCGTGGTCGGCTGGGCGTTAAGCAAACAAACAAACAAACAAATCGTATAAACCAACTCATGTCCAACATAGGCACTTAGACCTGACGGACAGTAAGCCCCTTAAATTTACTTGACTAAATGTAAAGAAGTCGCGTAAGGCGAAAATACAACATTTAGTCAAGCCGTCGAACTCACAGAATAAAACTGAACGCAATGCAATTTTTCAGCAAGACCGTATACTCGTAGCATCGTCAGTCCACCGCTCGCATTGAAATCTAAGAGAAAATGAGTTTGATTGACATTAGATCACTAATCCGCGAGTCAGTCAACCAAAATGGGCGACAATTATTTTGCGACCAGACTAGCGGAATGCACTGGGTGTTCTCGCGGAAGGGACTTTAGAAGAGGGAATTTACCATTCGCAAAACTTATAAATCCTTTGCAAACAAATATACAGTATACTGCGAGTTTTTCAAACCAGAGAACTCTCAATATTTGTTTTCATTCATGTACACAACGAGCAGTTTTTATTTGACCAGCCTTCTGAAGTTATCGAGAATGGCAACCTTAGCTATGTATGCTATACAGGGCAATGTAAGCCCTATCTTTGGACACCAGTTTGGTTGACCTTGCTTCAAGGTCAAGGTCGCAAGGGTCCTTTAAAGTTGGATTGTATACATAGTTTGAAGTGACCTTGACCTTGAACTATGGAAGGTAACTCTTCCAAATCTACATATGTGTGAGGGAAATACATTATACTTACAAAAGTGAGTCTATATACCCACCGACATCGTCCGCCTGTTCTTCCGGGCGTCCGTCCCCCCCCCGTCCGTCTGTGAAACCTTTAGCATTGTATATTTCTTGGACACTATTAAGTCTATCAACACCAATTGTGGCCTGATGGTGTATGGTTACAAGATCTTCAGAAACATGTTTGGCAACTTGACCTCACTTTAAGGTCAAGGTCACAGGGTCCTTCAAAGTTGAAATGTATATATTTTGAAGTGACCTTGACCTTGAACTATTGAAAATAACTCTTCCAAAACTACATATGTGTGAGGGAAATACATTATATTTTCATACTAACTCACATTAGGTTACATATCTTCAAGTTCCAGGTCAGTTTGAGTTAAACTGATATTTGTCAAAAAAGAGAAAACAGGCGCCAGACTAGAGAGAAGTCGGAGAACTGACGTTCCTTGTTCGACTCGATCCCCTAATGACCAGCGATTAGCATTTAAGGATGAAGAACCTTTTGACACAGTATGCACCATAACTTGGATGCAATTACTGAATGTGCAACTCACAATGGCATTAGTTTTCTGTAATTATTTTCTTTACTGAATAAATATTGTTTTTCTTAGTTTTATTGTAAAATTATTCTGAAAGAAAGATCAAGGTCTGTTCAGCATGTGAGTCGTGTGGGCTTTGCCCTTCTTGTTTCTCAATGTTTTCCTGTTTTCATTACTTAATTGTCTTATAGCTCGAAATTGATGAACTCGTCATTTTCTAGCGGTTTTCTACAATTTGCATGAAAATCAAATACAATTTAAATCTTAAAGTGGGGGTTCCACTGTAACTGAGCTTTGTCGGGACTAGGTTATTCTTGTAGTTTCGATCAAGCCTTATAACCGCTGAAAAGAAGGAGTCGCATATTTGTGCGACCAAGTAGGCAGGGTTAGCGATAAGCTGCAACATTGGTAGCGTAAAGAACTTCGACAGACAATGCTAATGGTTCCAGAAAACGACTTTGCATGCGACAAGCTTTACCTAGTAACTGTGATATGCAAAACGTGTGTGCCCGTCACTCTCTGCCAATGGTGATCTACTGGTTCATCCTTCTCACAAATGTCGTCAGTGCATAACTTTGAATAAACAACTATTTTATCCTGGCTCGAGAATTCAGTACTGCGCTGCTTTCTTGTCAACGAAATGAAACGAAAAAAATCATTTAATAATAAAACATTTGTTTTTACAAAGTATATATACTTTGGCGTAGTGTTGCAGTTAGCCACCAGGTCACGTGACCGGTGTTCACCCCTGTGCCACGCTGAGGCCCAACACTTCCGGCTTCGACAGGGGGCGCCCTCGGAAAGTAATGACCACGTATTCAGCACACACACTAACACACATACACTAACACACACACACACACTCACCACAACCCATACACACACAAACAAAACTGCTATTTGACCATTCGAGAAAGGAAAAAAAGATCAATGTCAGACTGCACAGGGCGCTAAATAAAATTCCTGCCTCCATCACTTAAAAAAAACCTACCCGATAGTCTCCCGAAAGGGAAACCGTCTAACACATGTATAAATAAAAGTAAAACAAGAGGCCAAGCCTTCAAGGCTCACGTAAGAAATCGACAAACACTAACACAAACTCAATCACTCCGTCACACACACACACACACACACACACACACACACACACACGACACAGTGACACACACAGCAAGAGCATAGGTGAAACTGTGCAACTGCAAGAAAGCGAGACACCTATAGATCTAGATCTGTCTGTCTGCATGTAGCCTACTTACAGGGACACGACTGCCAACTAGTCTCGGCCTGCTCAAAATAATAATGACCGAGACTTTCAGTACTTCCTTCGCGTGACGTCTGACCCTCTTACGTCATAATGTGACGTCAATGTAATGTGACGTCTTCAAATGTTAGAGTTTCTACCACAGACATACAGACGCACGCACGCACATCCGCACATCCGCACGCACAGACAGACAAAGTTACGATCGCATAGGCTACACTTACGTGAGCCAATCATCATAGCTTCATTGCTTACCGACGGCGATCATGCAAACCATCTCTTTTAAAAACACGACACACATAAAACAATAATTCATATTAAAAACAAAAACTGGCACGAACTATGCAAATTATGTTTAATCTTGGTGATAAGCCCAAAGACAAAAGGTCTGTCCACACGCGCAAATATCGCATGCTTAAACAATCTCCGCTGAAAAATAAGTAACGTAACCATAGAAAAATGCGTCTGTTGGCAGAACTGTCGACTGGATTCTCCCATTCCACTGCTGTCGAAATGACTTAAATCCCGTCTCGGTGCTGCCTAAAGAGTCAAGTCAGAAAACACACATAATGCCCCCAAACAAAAAAAAGCATAATGTCCACACACACACACAATATCCACACGAGACAGCACTTTACTTGAATGTGGTAAACTCCAATAAAAGATGGTCGACAAAATTCATTCTCTGTGAATACGCCCAGTAGTAAGACATGGTATGGCCGCAATTTGGAAGAAGGGCATGGGTTGGGAACCGGGGTAGAATTTGACGAACGAGATCAGAACAGCTGAGACAGGAGAGAGTATGTGTGTATGTAGTGCGCGTGTGACGGTGTGTGTGTGTGTGGTTGAGAGAGAGAGAGAGAGAGAGAGAGAGAGAGAGAGAGAGAGAGAGAGAGAGAGAGAGAGAGAGAGAGAGAGAGAGAGAGAGAGAGAGAGTGACATCGATCTGTACGCGGTATTTGTCTGTTAGTGCGCGTGATAAACAAAGTAGAATTGTAACTTGTAAATTGAATGAAATACACACAACACGCGCCCCGTGATTTGTAAAACATTTTTACAAATAAAATGTTTTACAAATCACGTAAATGCGCCCGATATTTTCCTGTCATCTCCAAAGTCAAGGGATCTATTAAGAATTTGTTTTCATTTTTTTTTCTCCATTACTTTATTGTCCCATCGCTGGGAAATTCGAGTCGCTTCCCCCCAGTGGAAAGCTAGCAGCAACAAAGTCGCGCTACCCGAAAGTCAAGGTATCTATTCGATTATTTTGTTCTTTATTGTCCCATCGCTGGGAAATATGGGTCGCTTCCTCCCAGTGAAAAGCTAGCAGCAACAGAGTCGCACTACCCCAAATTCAAGAAGTCTATTAGATTCTATTTTTCCACATTTATTTTTTGTCCCATCGCTGGGTGATTCGGGTCGCTTCATCCTTGTGGAAAGCAGAGTCGCGCGCGCTACCCAGCTGTATGCGTGTTTAGGTGTAATCCGCCACCTGCACTGATGGCAGAATGACCGACGTCTTTTACGTGCCACAGTGGTAACACAGGTGATGGAACATGGATTCGAACCTGGGACCCTACGATCACAAGTCCAGTGCTATACCAACTGAGCTACCGCGCCCCCGGGTACACTGTTGGCGTATGGGCGAGAGGGACAAGCCAAGCCATGACATCGTCACCTGCAAGGCAAACCGAAAAAAAACATTAGTGTACATACTCACAACTGCTCTGTAATGTCATAAATCACATCCATTACCTCCTTCAGTGTCGGGCGAAGACTCGGCTCAGCAGACCAGCAAGCGGTGTACAGGTCTCGGTACTGCTGAAGAAACGAACTGCCTTCAGAATGCGCCGCAGCCACAGGCACAGGCGGGCGAAGGCTGTTCTCCACGACGTTGAAGATGATGCACTCTCGCGGATAAGTCTCGAAGGGGAACTGGCGGCTGTCGAGACACCACATGGTGACAGCCAGGGAGTACACGTCACAGGGGAAGGAGGGGGCGGGAGTGAGGGAGGAGAAGAGCTCAGGGGCGCGGAAGGCCACCGTGCCCTCGACCCTTGACCCCCAGGACTCACCCACCACGTGCAGGGCGCCAAAGTCACACAGACGCAAGGTCTGCTCTTCAGGGCAGAAGACGCAGTTGGCGGGTTTCAGGTCAAGGTGAAGGACGCCCCGTGAGTGAAGGTAGCTGAGGCCCTCCATCACGTGACTGGTGAAGAACAGCACGTGTTGCACGGTCATCTGGTGGCGTGGTTCAGACAGGTAGGAGTCCAGGGCGACGCTCCCCGCGTAGCTCATCACAACACAGGCCCCGGGCTGCCAGCCCTGCAGGGAACTCGCGCCCAGCACAGACACCACGTTCTCGTGGTCCAGGTCAAGCTCCAGAGCCTTCAGTTCTCTCTCGTAGGTCTCCCTCGCCACTTCGTCGTCGATGTGGGAGTGGAAGTTCTTGCACACAACCTTGCGTTCTTTGTAGAATCCGAGAGACACTGTGCCGAAGCCGCCACGCCCGAGCAGCTTCTCTTGACGAATCTCCTCCGGGCGAATAAGTTTGTCACAAAGGGGGGATGGATTGCTGGGGACTGGTGACACGGGAGGTTGTTCAGCGCGTTCAGGACTTGCAGGAGAAGGGGCAGCGTTCACAGACGAAGTTTCAACAGTCAGCGCAGAGAAGCTGGAGACTCTCTCAGCCGACGAAGTGGGGAAGACGAAGGCCAGATCCTGGGACTGAGGCAGGCGCTCCCTCGAAGACTTGAGTAAAGGGGTGGAGGCAGCAGCAGCGGGTAGACAGGTCGGGGAGGTGAGCTGACCAAGGTCTCCAGAACTCTCTGGAATCTTAATCCTCCAGGAAGACGAGGTAGCCATGGTGACAGGAACAAGCTGCAGTGACGGTGGACAGGAAACTGGAGAAAAAAACCAAAACAAGTGGAAACTGATGAGAGGGGAGTCGGGTCGCCTACACATGACTGCAAACTTGAGCACCAGCACAAAAACCAAAACAACTAACTACAAACAAAACGCGGGTTACAAAACAAATGATTCTGCCGTTACCGTTGCACATTGGATGAATGAAACATGAAACATGAAACACCAGAAAGACAAGGCCCCGAAGAAAACAGCTCTAATCAGCAAGATTAACGACCGACAAAAAACCACCCGACGACAACATAATTATGTACCAAAATAAAATCCTAACAAGTAAAAAAAAAAAAAAAAGAATTAAAACCATAAAACAAACAGTAAAAACAACATCTGGGTATAAAATGACAGTAGAGACTAGACAGGTTAAAAAAAAAAAAAAAAAAAAACACGACGCAGTATCTACGGTAACGCCGTCTTTTCTAGATAAATCTGCGCCGTAAGGCATTATCCCACTGTACTAGGTCGACTGTCAACAAATTATTTTTCCGCCAATCCTGCTTATTTTCATTCTTTTTTTGTTTTGTTTTTTTTACAGAAATTTGGGATAATGACTATAAAATTAAAAAACACACGATAGTATAAGTAGCACTAAAGGCAAGCTCAGACGGTAGCGACGCTGGCTTCAAAACCAGTTGTCGCGATCAGCGTGGGTTCGATCCCCACGTTCGGGGATTTATTTCCCAGAATGAACTCTGGGCAGACTCTGTATCCGAACACCCCCATGTGCACGAATGCGCACGATAAAGATCCCAAGGTCACAGCGAAAGTCTCAGGATTTGGAAACATGAATACGCGCATGCAGGAAATAGAAAAAAAAGTATTGGGTAGCGCCATACTGTACATAGCAGAAGGGGTCAATGTCGAGCCTAACGGCGAATACAAGGAAAACGCCCACAGGGAATCCAACCACTTTTGACCGTACTGTATGGCAGCTCGCACCCCAGCGAGAAAGCAGCCCGAATTTCCATGGGGGTAACCTCACTGCACTATATGCAATCTTATTCTCTTATGACCTCGAGGTTACAACGTCAAAAGGGCGACACATTAACAATCACAGAATCAAGGGCGTGAGCGTAGAGTCAGCGAGTCGGACTAGCCGACACAAAAGCCTAACAGAGCGTAACCTAACTGTAACCGCTGCCAAAAACAACTGAACTCCCACAGCCGACACGGAACCGCTGGACACATAACTCACAATGCACATGCAGACGTCACGAAGTTAAATTCCTAACACATTGTGATCCTTGGATCAATGATTTGAATCCGGTATGATGCGCTCATCTTGGCCCTGCCGTCATATTACCCCCTCGATTTATACTCGAGACTGAAATGTTGTTTCCTGGTAAAATTAATGAAGTGAAATTTTCTAAGGACAGAAAGCATGTCCGTTTCTTGCATGTGAAGAAAATCGGTGGTGAAATGTAATAGATTGTATCCACAAAATCGATTTCTTCGAAAACGTGTACCGAGTGGTTACGTCCCTTGAATGAGAAGGGAAACATTTTAGGATGAATCAAATTTCTAAGTTAAATTAAAAAAAATTGGTTGGACAAATTTGGCCCCATGAATGTAAGGTACCCAAGGTCGCTCATCAGTACTATCGAGGGGTGTTTGTTTGTTCAGTGCGGAGTTTATACAAGATCAACGAGGCCGAGAATCGTAATCGACGGCAGGGCCAAGATGACGGCGTCACATCGGACCGGGGCGGACACAGGTCTACTTTATGTGCAGACCCAGAGACGGTAGCCATGTCTCACCCCCGTGTCACGCAAATATTCTCATCTAAAGGCGGCAAAACACCCGTGAGGGCGTAAAACCTAAATGTCTCTCTCCCCTAACAACACAAGTTTGACAAATCGTTCATTGAGAGACGTCAAAGCGAACCACGATGACAGTCAGTGACAGACTCAACTCTACGTCACTTCAACCCCGTCATTGGGGGAGAACGTCACGAATGAGCCTTAACATGACTCCTGAAAACACAGATGTAATATCTGAGTTATAGGAACAGACATTTAAACCAAGCAACGAAAAGAAAGAGATGATTGACTTAGAAATGCAAGTTAGGGACTTACATACAAATACAAAGGAAACAACATGCAAGCCTAGCTCGATCCTCCGCTGAACAGAAACAGCTGAATCTTTCAGCGGGAAAAAAGGAAGATTTCAAGCCACGTAAGGAATTCTACTTAGAAGCGAAAGACAAACAAACAAACGAACAAACGTGGGCATCCCAAACAGAAAAGGCGAAAACAGTAGCTGTACATACCTAGATTGATTCTCTGTCGTAGTCGAGCAAGTCCGACTCCTCCACTCGAAGAAGACGAATAATCTAGAGAAAAGAATCACCACCAACAGTAGGTAACAACATCGAGTTGAAGCGTTGATGGTTGACGGTGAAGACTGACGGTGAAGACTGACGATGATGATTGACGATGATGATTCAGATCTGAGAGACACCTCAAGTAGTCCAAAGATCTCAGTAAGTCCAGGCAAAATCCAGAGAGCGATGTTCACGTCGTGACACTGAGACAGTCAAGAGCGAACTGACAGTCAACTGATTCAGCAGCTAACCAAGATGGCAGCAAGTGACGCTGTGACGTCACGCGATCCGTCCAATCGCTGATCGTTCTTCTCGGATGACTGCCGCTGGTCGATGTTGGGTCACTGCCGGAAACTGCCGGAAGGCTATTGTCACGGACTACCGGTCAAGTGTTTCAAAGACTTCTTCTCTCGGGGTCCGCCGGAGTTGCTAGACAATGAAGACTTTGATGAAGCGACGCAAAGTTGACATGAACATCGTGCTATTGAACATCGCCGTGAGCTCTGGCGAGAAGGGGCGATCCATAAGAGTTCATTATTATTCCTATTTTATAAGTGTTCTGTGTGTGCGCGCCTTTTTTGTTGTTGAAAATCGTTGTTGGAAATGTGTACAATTTTAGATGAAAGAATATTCCGGGTGTATGTCATTAAAACACTTCGTCGCAAATGCTGACATGTTGAATGTATACATATTTTTGTCATTAACTTCACTTCGTGATAACTTTCTGTTTCGGAAACAGAGCAGTGATCGAGTTTGTAGAATGTTTTCTGATGGGAACAAGTTCTAGTACTGGAAACAAAACCGGTAAAACAAACGCCAGTAGAATAACAAAAACAGTTCTTGTGAAGAAGAATGCTAAGTAAATCCCTTTACTTCAATAGTTTATTTTTGCGACGATAACATGAGTATCATCTGTTAGCAGTTTCAAAGGCTTTCTTGAAATGGAATTAAACAACAACAACATAAGAACACCCCACAACATAACATACCAGGCGATAAAAAAAAAGCCAATAATAAACGCAAATAATTACAAAACCAGATTTACAACAACAACAACAACGAAAAGTAATTGCACCCCCCACATTGTTTAAAGTTTACTGCCGCAATCTTTGAACAACAGTGCCGATTCGACCGTAGCATCACACTGGCTAAAATAACATTAAAGTAATATTCATCTCAGTGTTTCAAGTTCACTTGAACGGCCCTCTCCTTAACTTCCATGTAACTGCACCTGTACCAGTGGTAGAAGTCAAATTTGACAAACGAAGGAGGGTGTAATGAGTCAAGGAGAGTCATTAAATAGAATGGGCCCCATCCAATCCAATACAGTTCAACCAGCTGTACAGTACAATATAAACCGACACGGTTGGCCTAGTGGTAAGGCGTCCGCCCCGTGATCGGGAGGTCGTGGGTTCGAACCCCGGCCGGGTCATACCTGAGACTTTAAAATTGGCAATCTAGTGGCTGCTCCGCATGGCGTCTGGCATTATGGGGTTAGTGCTAGGACCGGTTGGTCCAGTGTCAGAATAATGTGACTGGGTGACTGTCTTGTGTGTGGCGCACGTTATATGTCAAAGCAGCACCGCCCTGATATGGCCCTTCGTGGTCGGCTGGGCGTTAAACAAACAAACAAACAGTACAATATATGATTGCGAAGTGGAGGGAGATAACTTCCTCGTCCCTGAACGATTGTTTCCCTTTCTAGAGGAGTAGAAGCGACAGAGGCTTGTGTCGTTGATAAAGATGTACGATATCTTGTAAGTCGTAGATCTATGACTTGCTTGTAGTCTTACAGTAGGTAACATGTAGCACAGACTCTTGTGTAGATTATTTGTGTCTCTTTTGACCTAACGTGTGTTTTTGTGTTTGGGAAATACAGAGCTTAAATTGGAATCGAGTTTGTCAGTGCGAGCGCCATTCTAAAGGAAAGTTGCGAATGCTTGAGCGTTCAACCATAATGCAGTAAACCTGACGGTTCGCAGTATCCCATTGGAAGTTTGAAAACAGACAGACGAACAGTGAGACAGACAAGACAGACAGACAGACAGACAGACAGACAGGCAGACAGACATATTTGCCGTCTATTTCGTCCTGTTTATTCAGGCGACCTCGTTAAATTGGGCGTGGGGTAGGTGGAAAGAAGCGATCTCGTATGCCGATCTCCATTACAGGCCTAAAAACAACACAACTTTGAAGTCCACAGCATAGAATTGCGCCTTCTCCCAACGTATAAACCTTTAAAGTGTCATCATGTATGTTTGGCATTTGAAGGATGGCCAAATCGTCCGCCCGATCCCCAGGGGCGAGTAAAAATTCCGCTGGGCTAGTAGAAACCGCCTACCAACTCGCCCTGCGGGACAGTGACATTTCTGGTCGAATGCAACGCTTTGGTTTGTAGTATTGAGTTTCAAAGCCATATAAACACTGCAGTTTCAGCAACTGGTTTGCGAGTTAAAATTTTGAGATTTGGCCATCCCTGCATTTTGAGCTCTTTATCCAGAAATATTGAGCCGCTTTGCACTGCATTTTGTCAGTTTTGTCAGGCAGTGTCAGGAAAGCAACTACTGATGACATCACGTCTATTGAGACGACTACATATGAATGAACCTTTTTGTGTCACCTTTAACAAGGCGGTTGCACATGCTTGTGTGTACACTGTCAAAGCTCTAGCTATAACCTCCTTCATGTATAGGCTACGAACTTATGGGACAGCACTCGTAGGTACTGATCAAAATAAGTTTACACATGCTGTCGGACATTTGCGTGCTGTTAAAAGTTCACAAAAAAACTGTGATAAACCTTGACCTAATCCTTTAAGACAAGATAAAGGAACAGAAGCCAAAGTTGTATTTGCTACCAGACGACATTATTAATGGAATGTCTGTGATATTCGTAAAAAATGGAACTCGAGATCTTAAAGCTTGGTGTAAACTGTAATGGCACTACTCTCGACCCCCCCCCCCCCCTCTCTCGCTCTCCCTCTCTATTTCCCTATATCTCCCCCCACCCCTTCTCTCTCTCCTCTCCTCTCTCTCTCTCTCTCCCCCTCTCTCTCTTTCTCTCTCTCTCCCTCTATCTCTATCTCCCTCTCTCTCTCTCTTTCTCTCTCTCTCCCTCTTTCTCACTCTCTCTCTCTTCTCCCCCCCCCTCTCTGTCTCTCTTTCTCTCTCCCTCTCCCTCTTTCTCCATCTCCCTCTCTCTCTCTCTCTCTCTCTCTCTCCCTCTTTCTCACTCTCTCTCTCTTCTCCCCCCTCTCTCTCTTTCTCTCTCCCTCTCCCTCCCCCTCTATCTCCCTCTCTCTCTCTCTTTCTCTCTCTTTCTCACTCTCTCTCACTCTCTCTCTCTCTTCTCCCCCTCTCTCTCTCTTTCTCTCTCGAGCTCCCTCTCCCTCTTTCTCCCCCTCTCCCTCTCTCTCTCTCTCTCTCGCTCTCTCTCTCTCTCTCTCTCTCTCTCTCTCTCTTTCTGTGTCTCTGTATGTTCTGTCTGTCTTTGTATCTGTCACGCTGTCTCCCTCTGTCTGTCTGTCTCTCCCTCTCTATCTTCCCCTCTCTCTCTCTCTCTCTCTCTCTCCATCCCCCTTGCTCTCTCTGTCTCTCCCTTCCCCCCTCTCTCATTCTCCCTCTCTCTTTCTCCCTCTCCCCCCCTCTCTCTCTCTCTCTTTATAATCTTTATAATCATACTCTTGTAAGCAAACAGTAAGGTTTGTTTCTTGGTCCATTACTATTTTCTATATACATATAAACGACCTACCTCTATTTGTAAAATGCATGTGTGAACTATTTGCAGATGATACTACAATTCATTCTAGTCACCAAGATCTTATTAAACTAGCAAATATCCTCCAAGAAAACATTGATCGATTACTTGAATGGTCAGAACTAAACCATATGTCACTGAATCCAAATAAAACTAAATGCATGCTACTTACCACGAGGCAAAAAAGACAAAATCTAACATCTGGATTTCCGACATTGCTAATACGAAATCAAGATGTTACCGAAGTTGATAGCCATAAAGTCTTGGGAATAACCATTGACAATAACCTGTCTTGGTCAAAACATGTAGATACACTTTGCAAAAATACATCCAAAAAAAATTTCAGTTATCAAAAATCAAACACTTTCTAGACCTTCGCACAAGAAAACTGTTTTTTTCAGGCACATATTCAGTCTGCTATTGACTATGCTTCCACAGTGTGGGACTCTGCAAGTGCAAACACTTTGAAACACTTGGGCAGTTTACATAGACGAATTGTTAAATTAATTATTTTAAAAAATACATCTCTTTCCATGACTGATTATTAACGATTGCAAATTCTTCCTATCAAAGATAGATTTGCATATAACAAAGGTGTGATGATGTATAGAATTATGTCAGGGAATGCACCTACACTCATTGCCTCAAATTTCAAAATAAATCGTTATAGAAAATGTAACAAATTAATTACCCCAACTCCAAGAATTGACCTGTACAAGCCGAGCCTATCATATTCTGGAGCAATTATGTGGAACGCCATTCCAAATATAATTAAATTACGAATTCATGAAGCATCATTCAAGGAATATTACATGCTGTTTCGTTTACAAAACTTGTAAAAAATATTATCAAGCAGCTGGCAAAATATAACTGTACTTTCTGATTATATTGAAAAACATGATTATATATAATTTATGAAGGATATTCTTTGATTATTTTTTTATACAAACAAATATTTCTCTGTTATAAATAATGTTCAAGCATTGCTAAAGAATCACAATGCATCTTAAAATGTCTTATTGGTTGTTTGACAAATAATTATGGTAAATATGTCATTTGTACTATAGTTAAACTTATCTTTTATTTCTTCTTGTTTGTTACCCCTCAATGGGCGAGGGCCGGATGAAAAAAAGCATGTATACATTGCTTATTCTGTCACCCTCGTAAAATAAATTTCAATTCAATTCAATTCTCTCTCTCTCTCTCTCTCTCTCTCTCTCTCTCTCTCTCTCTCTCTCTCTCTCTCTCTCTCTCTCTCTCTCTCTCTCTCTCTCTCTCTCTCTCTCTCTCTCTCTCGCGTTACTATGTTCAAATTCACACCTACCCCTTTTCCCCTTTTCTGCCAAGCCACCCCCCTCCGCTATTCCCTCTACCCTCTCACTCTGTCTCATTCACTTACTCCCCTCTCTCTCCCCTTCCCCCTCCCTCGCCCAAATCACAATTCCACCCTCAGTCTCTGCGCTCTTCTTCATCGGCGACGTTAACCGTTTCTTAGGCTTCGCAACTCGCAGCAGATATTTGTCACCACAAAGAAATCGAAACATCGCGGCTAGAGTAATGTCGCTGGCTTTGCTCTCGACGAAAACTACCGAGCACAGCCGAAAACCGCCGAAGTAGTGCCGCGTGCGTGATTCTGTGGAAATACGAAAGTCACGCATGTTTTCTTTTTATCTCTGGAAGAAATCCGACAGAGATGGACGGTGTTTTTGTTTTTATGTAACTATACTGGCTAGTTTTGATTGACCTTTTTTTTGTGCGAGTGTGTAACACAAACAATATTCAGGAAAAAAATGAATTTCATGTGATCTGGAAAAAAGACTTGCTTGTGCGAATTCCCTTTTGTGTCTGTGTGTTAAAAACCATGCTGTGGAAGAAACGGACAAAGCTGGATAGCGTTTTTCTTTCGTGTGAAACAACTGGTTTGTGCAAACAACCTGTGATCTGTGGAGCAAACAAGAAGTTGGACGAAGAATACATTTGGCTGTTTAGACACTTGTGACAAGTTTGGAAGTCGATTATGTTTGTTTGTAACGAGTTCGCGTGTGTGACTGTCTGTTTGTGATTGTGCTAGTAAGAAACCAACATCATCACACACATAGAACAAATACAAAGCGAAGGATTATTCTGCTGTTCAAGCGTTTCAGGCAAGTTGGATACTCTCATGGCTTTTTAGGATGCAGAGGTAAGTTGATTTCAGTGTTTACGCTCGTGTGTGCGTTCGTGTGTGAGTGTGTGTCTGTGTGTCTGTGTCTGTGTGTGTGGGTTATGTGTATCTATGAGAACTGCTTTTTCACCAAGGTTGAAACTTTAGTTGTAAAACGAGCTTCAAAATACACGCCCATTTGACTGCTCACTGTAAATATGAACCGCGCTTCGAAACACATCAAAATGCACACTGCTTGTACTTATACTGAGTGCTTAAATTCACATCGCAATAATGAAATTCACTCACAAACAAACAAAAAATAAACAATGTGTGCTGTATTTGATTTCCAAATATCAAGTAGAAAATTTTACATTTTAAATAGCTGTTGTAAAAAAAATAATTAAATGAACCAAGAAAGAGGTACAAAAAAAACACCCATTACAGGGGCGGACGAGGGGGGGGGGGGGGGGGGGGGGGGGGGGGGGCACAAAAAAAAGAAGAAGAAGAAAAAAAAAGATTTTTCTATGCTGATTCTATGACCATTTCCAAGTTCAAATGGCACCAGATGGCACCATTTTGCTTCTTTGGGCAAACAAATTGTTCGGGGGGGCATGCCCCCGGACCCCCCTAGCAAATTCGGGCGCTTCGCGCCCATCACATTCACTTTCGATTCAAACTGCCCCCCCCCCCCCTCCTTACAAAGCAACTGATCCGCCCCTGCATTAAACAAACAAACACAAAACCAAACAAAAAACCAATTAAACAACATTGAGGAAAAAAAGGAATGAGGAAATTAAAAAAATCACAAATTGAATCAGACTAAGTCTTCGCATGGCTGTATCTGTTTTTCATCTTTTGTTTTCAGTTGCAAGTACCGCAAAAAGAGGCCATACATCAACACAAACGAGATTATTTTTTGTTAAGGTTTCTCTCAGGGTTAACTACGAACGCTCACCTCTAGGTGATTTGAAACAGAAATACATGAAATACAGCATTAGGAGTCTGTCTATCTGTCTGTCTGTCTATCTGTCTGTCTAATTATGGGCATTCTCTATCTCTGTTTTTGTCTGTCTCACCATTTCTCATGTTACATATATCTCTGTTCGCCCACGACACTTGCCAATTCATTTTATTTAAAAAACAAATTTGAAAAAATTCATCAAATGTGACCCTCCACCACGGAATGAGTCGCATGTCACCTTTGCATGATTTTCATATTTTTTATATTTTCCTAAAGAGTTTTTAATGCTCTATCTAGTGGTGAAAACCGTTTTAGAAAAAAACCGAAAACTGTTTGAGTTATAAGCCTGTGACTAATGTGACCCACACACTGTTACCAGACACTCCCCGGACTTATATTAAGCCTAGCGCAGAACCGCGCGAGGTGACATGCGACTCATTTCGTGGTGGAGGGTCACAAATTCTAGCTGAGCAGAACTTCTTTCACAACAAGGACTGGGCCTTTAAAGGTACGTTCCTCACCAAGTTACCCAACATATCAGACACCACATTGGGGTGTGCACGTTAAAGATCCCACGATTGACAAAAGGGTCTTTCTTGGCAAAATTGTATAGGCATAGATAAAAAATGTCCACCAAAATACCCGTGTGACTTGGAATAATAGGCCGTGAAAAGTAGGATATGCGCCGAAATGGCTGCGATCTGCTGGTCGATGTGAATGCGTGATGTATTGTGTAAAAAAATTCCATCTCACACGGCATGAATAGATCCCTGCGCCTTGAGTCCGAGTCTGGAGATACGCGCGCGATATAAGACTTCATATAATAATTAATTACCACATGTTTTGTCTAGGTTTTTACATGGGGAAAATAAAACTTTATTTTGTGACAGGGTGCACTGTCACCAATGATAGAGTAAAATTATCCCAGGTCATTTAATATAGTACAGTGGTCGCCGCTTAATAAAGCCACTTCTGGACCGACGAAAAATGGCTTTAATAAGCGGCGGTTTAACCGGCGGTCCAGGAATACGTCATTTTCGAAAGAAAAAAAAATCTTCTCTTTTGTTTACGTCACTCAGTCACTTTATTTCGTCATTTACACTTGTTTGAATCTAAACAAAACTTCACGAAGGATGTTGAACTGTTGTTTTAATTATGTACATGTACGTGTAATTTGATCACTTCGGTACATCAATAATTTCACTGTCACCGTCACGAATCATTACTCGGCAGAGAAGAACGATTTTATGCGTGTTTGTTTGTTGGTCGTCTTCCACATCAGAACAAGATAATGTGAGTTTTAGTCACAAACTACGTGATTTCTCTGAGAAAACTGGCTTTAATAAGCGGCGGGTTGGGTTTATTAACCGTCTTTTTCTAATACATAAGATATAGTGATAAATCCGGACCGTCTGAAATCGGCTTTTATAAGCGGCTGGCTCTATTAACCGCGGTTTTATTAAGCGGCGTCCACTGTACCTCTCTTTCAGTTCAATAACATTGCATAGAAAACAGCCAGATAGAGAACAGTTGCTACCAGCCAATGTTGTGTAAGCATGACCACATTGTCGGTAACGCTGATAACGTGATATAGCTATTCTGATGGACACGTGGGGGAATTCGGGGGCTGTGATTGGATGGTCTCAACATCATCATCAAAGGATAATGCTACGGAAGTCGGCCATTTTTGCCAATATCCAAAAGCATATTGGCAACAACAAAGACGCATGGTCCGGTTACGATGTTTTAATCGACAACAGCATACACTGACAACTTGAAATTCTTCTCGGGAATGTTTTTCAGCTTTACAAATGTCGATAGCATACCCTTTTCTGCTAACTTCCCGATGAAACAGGACTAAACCAATTATTTTCTGTCCCTAAACACCACAAAATGCCCAAAGTCGAAAGATGTAGTACAAACAGGGGAGTAAAACGGAACAGCCGTTTTTGTGTGCCGACTGACACAAACTTTCGCATTCGGCTTTTCTTATCTCGTAACTCCACACTAAATACCCCACTTCCCCTCTGAAGTATTGATGTACAACCCATGGCATTAACACTCATGTAGTCGTTTATAACTGAGGTTGAAAAATTCGCTTCATGACGAGACAAGTATGAATGCCATTCACCCAAACTGAAAACTTCGCTGCCGTCTGCTCGCGTTGTACGGATTAGCTGTTCTCTTCTCCTCCCCTTGTTGCATCCTAGTTCTTCAGTTGTTTCTAGTTTTTCGTTGATGTTGTGTTTTGGTCTTCTTCATAAGTAGTCTTGTTCAAAATTAAAAAAACTCAAACTTCTTTTTGTTGTATTCGAATGAACTAATAAAAAGCTGTTTAACAGCTGTGTTGTCAAATCGAGTTTTTTGTCCAAAGTCAGTGTGGCGCCTGCGCAAAACTAATGCGCATAAAAAACGGCGTCTGTTATCAAAACCTGAGATGAACGCATCGACGCAAAAACTGTCATTTTGTAAGTTTGGAACAACAAATCAAGGTCAGAACAGCTATATAATCGCTATTGTATTTTCAGCGTAGCAATAGGGTCCGATATTTAGACTCGAACAAGTATAACGCGACTCTTCTTCGACTCGTCGGCATTATACTTGTCTCGTCTAAATATCGGACCCTATTGCTACGCTGAAAACACAATAGCTGTTACTATTGAAATTCATGAAGCCGGTTGTCTGTTCGTCTATATTTCTCTCACAAGTAAAACTATCTTATATTATCTTATCTATCCCTTATCTGTCTCTCTTTCTATTTCTAACTCTGGGGGAAACAAAATAACAATAAAAATGTATTCACCAGAAAACAGCAGCATGAACTAGTTTCGACTTTCGTTTTCGTCAGCAAAAGAACGACAAGAAATTAAAAACAAGTCGCGTAAGGCGAAAATACAATATTTAGTCAAGTAGCTGTCGAACTCACAGAATGAAACTGAACGCAATGCCATTTTTCAGCAAGACCGTATACTCGTAGCATCGTCAGTCCACCGCTCATGGCAAAGGCAGTGAAATTGACAAGAAGAGCGGGGTAGTAGTTGCGCTAAGAAGGATAGCACGCTTTTCTGTACCTCTCTTTGTTTTAACTTTCTGAGCGTGTTTTTAATCCAAACATATCATATCTATATGTTTTTGGAATCAGGAACCGACAAGGAATAAGATGAAAGTGTTTTGAAATTGATTTGGACAATTTAATTTTGATAATAATTTTTATATATTTAATTTTCAGAGCTTGTTTTTAATCCGAATATAACATATTTATATGTTTTTGGAATCAGCAAATGATGGCGAATAAGATAAACGTAAATTTGGATCGTTTTATAAATTTTTATTTATTTTTTTACAATTTTCCGATTTTTAATGACCAAAGTCATTAATTAATTTTTAAGCCACCAAGCTGAAATGCAATACCGAAGTCCGGGCTTCGTCGAAGATTACTTGACCAAAATGTCAACCAATTTGGTTGAAAAATGAGGGCGTGACAGTGCCGCCTCAACTTTCACGAAAAGCCGGATATGACGTCATCAAAGACATTTATCAAAAAAATGAAAAAAACGTTCGGGGATTTCATACCCAGGAACTCTCATGTCAAATTTCATAAAGATCGGTCCAGTAGTTTAGACTGAATCGCTCTACACACACACACAGACACACACACACACACACGCACACACACACGCACATACACCACGACCCTCGTTTCGATTCCCCCTCGATGTTAACTTGACTAAATATAAGAAGAGAAGACAGAGAAAGACAATGAAAAGAATGAGAACAGAAGAAGACATAATTATATAGTCTAACGTCACCACACACACAACAAAACACAAAATAATGTCCATAATGTCTGGGTTGAGATACATTACACAAAGAGCAAATTATCATTCCGGCCATTTTGACATTTCCACAAGCAAACCCGTCTTGAAAGATTTGGTTATTAACAAAGCGATAAAGTTTGGGTAATTTCTCATCCAGACATAGTCTTAATTACGTCACCAAAACATGAACAACACCATTTCCATGTTTGGGTGGAGATACATTACACAAAGAAGCAAATTATCATTCCGGCAATTTTGACATTTCCACAAACCCTTTTTGAAAAAATGGTTATTGGCTCACGTAAGTGTAGCCTATGCGATGATAAACTTTGTCTGTCTGTGCGTGCGTGCGTATGTATGTCTGGTAGAAACTTTAACATTTCCGAGTCTATGGATTACGTCAGTCTCGGTCAAAAGTGTTCGACGTGTGTGATAGAAACTATTTGAAGACGTCACATTATGACGTAAGAGGGTTAGACGTCACGCAAAGGAATTACTGAAAGTCTCGGTCATTGTTATTGTGAGCGGGCCGAGACTTCTTGGCAGATCCAGGGTCTCGCTTTCTTGCATAGTTTCACCTATGCTTACTGTGTGTGTGTGTGTGTGTGTGTGTGTGTGTGTGTGTGTGTGTGTGTGTGTGTGTGTGTGTGTGTGTGTGTGTGTGTGTGTATGTGTGACGGAGTGATTGAGTTTGTGTTACTGTTTGTCGATTTCTTACGTGAGCCTTGAAGGCTTCGCCTCTTGTTAAACAAGGCAATAAAGTCTGGGTAATTTCTCATCCAGACATAGTCTTACGTCACCAGAACATGAACAACACCATTTCCATGTTTGGGTGGAGATACATTACACAAAGAAGCATTATCATTCCGGCAATTTCGACATTTCCACTAGCAAACCCTTTTTGAAAAATATGGTTATTAACAAGGCGATAAAGTCTGGGTAATTTCCCATCCAGACATAGTCTTACGTCACCAAAAAAAGAACAACAATAATGTCCATGTCTGGGTGGGTATACATTACAATCAATCAATCAATCAATATCAGGCTTATATCGCGCGTATTCCGTGGGTATAGTTCTAAGCGCAAGGATTTATTTGTTAATTTTTTAATTTTTTATTTTATGCAATTTATATCGCGCACATATTCAAGGCGCAAATTATCATTCCGGCAATTTTGACATTTCCACAAGCAAACCCGTCTTGAAAAATATGGTTATTAACAAAGCGATGAAATCTGGGTAGTTTCTCATCAATCCTTGTTCTAAATAAAAAATTCTCAACAATCGGAACTTCCTCAACAAATTCATGTTTCACATAAACTTAATTCGACTCCGCATGATTTCCGCAAACAAACATTTCTGATTTCTCTTAAAAACAAAGCAAAAAACAAATAGACAATACTGTCAACTTCACAATAATCATCATTGCATATCCAGTTTGGTTTTTATGTCAACGTAATTACAAGAAAATATATCTTCAAACTCCGGGTATTTCGTTTTGGACATCAAACCACAGACATTTAAAGAAAAAAAAGAACTCTAAGGCTTTTACGTCTGTCTCTCAGTCTCTGCCCCTCTCTCGCCTTCCTACCCCCCCCCCCCCCCCCCCTCTGCCTCGTTCTTTCTATCTGTCTGTCCGTCTCTCTCTCGCACTCTCTCTCTCTCTCTCTCTCTCTCTCTGTCAGTCTCTGGCCCTCTCTGTCTCTCTCTCTCTTTCTGTCTCTGTCTCTCTCTCTCTCTGTCTCTCGCTCTCTCTCTGTCTCTCGCTGTGTCCCTCTCTCTCTCTCTCTGTATACCTGTCTCTCTGTCAGTCTCTCTCTGTATCTCTGTCTCTCTGTCCCTCTCTCTGTCTATCTCTTTCTGTCTCTCTCTCTCTCCCCCCCTCTCTCTCCCTCCCTCTCTCTCTCTCCCCCCACCCCCTCTCTCTCTCTCTGGATCCTCTGTTTCTACCTCTGTACCATCCTTTAACCCCCCCTATCTCGCTCGCTCGCTCTCTCTCTCTCTTTCTCTTAGTGTCTGTGTCTCTCTCTCTGTCTCTCTCTTTCTCTGTCTCTCTTTCTCTCTGTCTCTGTCTCTGTCTCTGTCTCTCTCTCTCTCTCTCTCTCTCTCTCTCTCTCTCTCTCGCATCCCCCCTTCCTTTTCCCCCTTAGCCTCACTGGGAGATACAGATCTATTTTTAGACAGAGTGTACAGTATCAAAGTTTTGTCTGAAATAGCTTTGTTTTTCTCTCATTTGCTCCATGTTCGTCGTATCTCTCTCTCTCTCTGTCTCTCTCTCTCTCTCTCCCTCCCTCCCTCCCTCCCTCCCTCCACCCATTGCACACCGGTTGGACCGTACATAAGGTAACGTTAAATTATGCTTGTGCAACGTATGTGGGAGTATCACTTATAACCTCAGGGTATCTCTTATCCTGTTGCGCATCAATAGACTAGAGACAGCGCTGGTTAGACTAAAACATGGATCGGGAACTTCAGTACGTACTTAGGACTACCGCGGCTGTGCTTGCAAGTTTGGATAGTTCTTTCTTTCTCATTTGATCCGAGTTTTATCTGTCTCATTAAATGTCATTTTTCTACCTACTACACATATAATTTTCCTAATTGATTCCCGAAGATAAGTTAGTTTCGCTTCCACGTTTCGGTTTTCACTAATTCAACATGGCCGGCGTCGGCAATGCATCATGATCTTTGATCATCATCTTCTTCCGAAGAGGACTGGGTTCTTGCGAACGTCTCAGAGTCCTGCGGTTGAGTCACTGTTACCGATAGTGGTTAGCTCCGGCAAACAGGGAGATTAAAAAGGTGGGGAGGTTTAAAACTATGCGGTACAGGGGAGAGTGCGTTCAAGGGCGGGCTCTCATGCCCGACTGCACTGAGGAAACTGTGGCCGAGACGGGAGCGAAGGAGGGGCCTGCTTCGGCCGATGAACAAAGAAACTGTGATCGAACAAGTATGGTGTTACAAGGGGAAAGACCCGCAAAGTGAACTTAGTTGCCAAAGCCCGAAGTGTGACGACGGACTCGGTTTCCAGCAACTGTCCACCGACTCAGCGGCAAAATATGAGTTGACACGTCCGAGGTGAAAGGTAATCGTCTCTTCTTATTAGAATGAAGGTCATTGTTTATGACTAAAATACAGTAGAATCACATAATGCACGAAGGAATGGAACATGTACATGGAATAAGATTGTCCGTCCACTAAGACACATTCCTAAAGGTGGAACCAACATCCTGACGGCTATGCAGAGGAAGTGTTCTTTTTAAGAAATGCATTCAAATAAAACAAATAGGGAAATGCCCACTGAACAGAAACACCCAGGCTCCTGATTTTTGGTATGAATCCAAGTTGAGAGAGATCAGCTGAGCTAGGATTTTACATGGAATAAGATCATCCCTCCACTTGCATACAATGTATACAACCAGAAATGAAGATACAGTGTGCTTGATGTGGTGATCAAGTGACATTTTGCTATGAATGTGTTTAAGCAACTAGTAGCTTCTTCAGCGTTAATTCATTAAACAATCACTCTTATTCTTAGCACATAGAGCACATTGAATGAGTGTGTGCATGTGTGTGTGTGTGTTTGTTATTGCAATGTAAGACCTTATAATATAAAATAAATATACACAAATTATAACACATGCTGGGATTCTAAATATGTTCTGTTTACTTGCAGGTCTCAGTTATTACCAAGCCCTGCCTCATTCTTCCCGCAACACTGACATGGTGCTGTTGTAGAACACAAGTAAGTCCTTTGATCATTTCCAAAATACACTAGTGCAATAGCTTGTGAGTGCAACTGGTGGTAATGAGAATATTTTACCACAAAAGGCTAAAGTACAAATAACAGATTTATTATGTTGGAAAAAGAAGTAAGCCAGAGCAAGTGATTAGTGTACCAGTTAGCTAGGGTGTGTATTATATAATTACAATTTACAGTCAGCATAGAATGTTGAGGACAGTCTAGAATTTTTCTCGCCCTGTGAATTCAACTGCAAATCAGATGGCATGAAGAAATCAATGTTATATTATGCTCTGCATTGAGTGAACCATCTCCTGTCATTCTGAGTGACACATCTCTTTAACTGAAAAACATGCCAGTAATTAAATCCAGGCTACATGGGGATGGAAAATGACCCTGGCAATTTCAACCTCTGAATGATTGTGTCTTTGTGTAGCAGGATTATGGATAGATCTTCACAAGCCTTAGTTCATTTGTCTGTACATGTGTATCATGTATGGCGGTATAAGTTAATACTATTAGTCAATTTCAAATAGCAGAGTTATTTTCAGAGCTTTCTAACTTCAAACCCTGTGGAATCTATAGTTTGTAATAAAGGGTATTTTGACTTTGACTCCGAGTTTCTTTCTTGCAAAGTCATTCTTTTCTCATTCAAGGGACTAAACCACTACATGTACTGATGACTGCCTGCATCAGGGTTATAATTTATGAAGAAGTCAAAATGCACAATATATATCAGTTTACAGTTTAAAGGCCCACTTGCCTTGTCACTACAGTATAATGTGGCTATGCTTTAACATGGAATCCCTCATCTTGGCCACATACAAAAAATTATATATTCAGTGACTGCTTGCTGTGGTGAGTTAAAATGTGTGATGAAATATTTTCACAAAAAGGTACCAGTGTTGTTAACAAAACTAATTCTTTAACAAACAAACAAAAACCACTCTGCACAGAGAGCATTCAAGCTGATCTATGTTGCTATTCGTCCAAGTAGAGGGATGATCTTATCCCAAGTAAAAGCCTGACAAGATCTGAGACTGTGAAGCAAAATGTTTTTACATGGTAAAGTAAGCCTTTAACGAGCAAGTATGTCTATTGCACTGGGTGTTTTATTATTATTGTATCATTTTTCTTTCAGGTAGTCTCTCTTTAAACTGACTTTCTACACCATGGTGTCTCTGGCAGTGTTATATTGGCAGAAGACAGTTGGAACTGGATTCCTCATTTAGATGGTAGGCATGTTTTGGGCTTTTGTGTTGCTTTGGTGTATGTGTGTGTGTGTATGTGTGTGTCTGTTCTATACCAGAAATAAACACACTGTTTGCTTGCTGTGGTGAAGTGACATTTTGTGATTTTTTTTTAAATGAGCTAGTACAGTTGTAGCTTTTACAGCATTTATTCATAACACAATCGCACTTGGCGCAGAGAGCAACCAGACCGTTCATTGTGGGTATGTGAACAAGTTAAGAGATCATGTCTTATCCCATTTTAAAGCCTGACCAGATCTTAGACGGTGAGCCAAATTGTTTTCATGAGAAGGAATGTGCCTTTCAGAGAAATCTATTAACTACAGTATTACTTTACAAAACATATTTTAAGAAATGAAATGTGTTACAAGTAACAGCCATGGGGGTGATAGCCTGTAGGTGGAATAATAATCTTCAATTGCCCAGAAATGATTGTTATCTGGTCAAGAAATGCAAAGCATTTTGATGTTTGTGACGATTAGTTACTCTTTATCACGTTTGGTCCCTGATTTTGCTGTCCTTGTCTGCGTTGGGCAGGTGTGCGTCCATGATGTCATTGCTATTGAAAACTAATCTGTACTGCAAAGTAAATGTACCCGTACATGACGTACATGGCAGTTGTCAACCGGGGGCCAGCCATGACTGGGACTGATGTATCCACAGGCACTCGACACCAGGTGGGCGGGGCCAGTGGTTGGGGTGTGATTCCCTGCCTTACACCACCACAAAGTGTAGTATCAGCAGACAAGACTGAGCAGAACTTCTGCCCCCCCCCCCCCCTCACCAATTGACCACTCAGTGCCATGTGCCTGCAGCTGTATCATAAACACTTTGTGACAATAGTTGTTACCTCCTTAGAACAGATCTTGTGATGCTCCTCAGTCAGTCAGTGTTTGATGGATGCTAACTGGTATACTTGACATAGTGTTCATATGAAAGTTTTATGTGTTGCAGCTCATCCAGATCACAGGTACACAAAGGAGCTGGTTACAGTGATAACATAGGCACATGGAACTGCTTATGGACTACTTTAGAAAGTGAGCGGTTACAACCAAGACTCTTCCGTCAGGAAGGTCTGCGGAAGGGTGCTTGATCTGTTTCCTCGGACAGGCTTTTCAAGACTAGGTAGGTTAAACCACATGATTGGGCTTTAATTATGAATGCACTTCAAAATTCACTCTATTTCATTATCTTGTACAACCCCCCGCGGGTTAGGGGGAAGAATTTACCCGATGCTCCCCAGCATGTCGTAAGAGGCGACTAACGGATTCTGTTTCTCCTTTTACCCTTGTTAAGTGTTTCTTGTATAGAATATAGTCAATGTTTGTAAAGATTTTAGTCAAGCAGTATGTAAGAAATGTTAAGTCCTTTGTACTGGAAACTTGCATTCTCCCAGTAAGGTAATATATTGTACTGCGTTGCAAGCCCCTGGAGCAATTTTTTGATTAGTGCTTTTGTGAACAAGAAACAATTAACAAATCTTCAATAGTACTGACCAAAGAAGAAGGTTTAATTGTGTGATCATGATTTGATACATATGCTTGACCCTGAAGATGTGTTTTATTTGTTTTGTTTCAGAACAAAGTTTGGTGAAGTAGAAGCTACCGCTGTAGGCTGGTGTAAGGCTGAAGAAGAACCTCTGACAAGTCCATTTTCAAGCAACTGAGCACGAACCCAGGTACAAGACACAGAGCTCTCTTTCTATCGGTCTGTTATTCATAGAATGACACTAACAGTGACACAAGTAAATAATCTGTATCATTGTCTTGACCTCTAGAAATTTGGTAGAGAATAAGATGACTGATAGTATTATTTTGATTACCGTACTTTCCGGGTGACAAGGCGCTTTGTTATCTAAGACGCACCCCCTTCTTTAAAAAAAAAATGTAATCCAGTCACCCATTGGACGCAGGGGGCCAATAGGGCGCACCAAAATGACCCAGTTTTTGCCATGAGAGGTGGTTCCCCTGTCATATCTGAGAGAGGAAACACTTCCTGCATCGGGGTCAGTGACCGGTCAGTGACCAAAGGCATTGTGATAGCTGGGTGGCCTTGTTAAAAGACACGACCTTCTTCCCAGGGGTCAATGACCGAGTTTAACAGAGTGGAAATCTGTGTGTGCGGCCAGATCAAAGGCAGGGCAGTACCTAGTAGCTGAAACATGCATTATCACAAGTTGTTTGACTGGTACTCAAGCGGTCTCTTTGATTTTTTTCGTATTTCATACACGGATTAGGCGCTTCGTTATACAAGACGCAGGGGTCGAACTCAAGGAAAAAAGTCGCGCCTTATGACCCGGAAAGTACGGTATTTCATGGTCATTACAGTGGCCTCCACCCCTGCCCCTTTTAAGACACCCCAATCTAAGACTCCTTCCTATTAATGACCCTGTTTTCGCAGACTTCTTGTTCATAACATCTGTAAATTCACTCCCATTTTAAGACTTGCTCCATTTGGACTTGGACTGGGTGGCCGAGTGGTAACGCAATTGCGCTCGGAAGCGAGAGGTTGCGAGTTCGACCCTGGCAATTTTCTCCCACCTTCCCTAACCTAGGTGGTGGGTTCAAGTGCTAGTCTTTCGGATGAGACGAAAAACCGAGGTCCCTTCATGTACACTACATTGGGGTGTGCACGTTAAAGATCTCACGATTGACAAAAGGGTCTTTCCTGGCAAAATTGTATAGGCATAGATAAAAATGTCCACCAAAATACCCGTGTGACTTGGAATAATAGGCCGTGAAAAGTAGGATATGCGCTGAAATGGCTGCGATCTGCTGGCCGATGTGAATGCGTGATGTATTGTGTAAAAAAAAATTCCATCTCACACGGCATAAATAAATCCCTGCGCCTTGAATATGTGCACGATATAAATTGCATAAAATAAAAAGATAAAATAAATCCCTGCTCTTAGAACTGTACCCACGGAATACGCGCGATATAAGCCTCATATTGATTGATTGATTTTAAGACCTGATTTTGCTTATTTTGGATTTCGAAAAAGAGAAAAACAAATTCCCACTCTGTACAGAATTAAGCCAGGCTCATGATTTTTGTATGGACCAAGTTGAGAGATGGCATTTGTATAGGCCTGACCAGATCTGAGATGTTGAATCTAATTGCTTACGAAGAAAGCATTGTGTCATTATAGGCACACTACTTCTCGTCACCGTCTCAGTTCTGGCCAGGCTTTAACATAGGATAAGCTCATCCCTCAACTTTGTCACATATGAAACAATCGACACACTGACTCTTGCTGTTGTGAGTTGACATTTTTTGATGAATTTATTTCTGGAAAAGGCACCATGCAGTGCTGTTTCAGGGGTGGGACTTTTCCGCGGATTTCCGCGGACACAACTTACGAATTCTGCTGGAGTAATCTATTTTTCCGCGTCACATTTCATTACAATATCTATGACTTGTTGACTGAATGATTTGGAGAGACGTGGAGATGAAACAGAACACTGGAGGCTTGAGAGTTAAATTGTGCTGACTGAAAACTCCTGATAACTAATAGTAATTTTGAGGGGGGGGGGGGGGGGGAGGTTGGGGTGTGGAGAATGTCTTTTTTGTCAGATTGCACAGATTTTAATGTACCATTTAACCAAAATTCGGGGTAACGTGCCCCCGAACCCCTGGAAAAAAAAGGGATTTCCTCTTTTTCATCACAAGAGAGTCCCACCCCTGTGTTTACAGAATTCCTTGTTTAAAACTATCACTGTGCACAGAGGGAAGGGGGGGGGGGGTGTATTTGACCACCCCTGCGTTTACAGAATTCCTTGTTTAAAACTATCACTGTGCACAGAGGGAAGGGGGGGGGGGTGTATTTGACCACCCCTGTGTTTACAGAATTCCTTGTTTAAAAACTATCACTGTGCACAGAGGGAAAGGGGGGGTGTATTTGACCACCCCTGTGTTTACAGAATTCCTTGTTTAAAACTATCATTGTGCACAGAGGGAAGAGGGGGGGGGGGTGTATTTGACCACCCCTGTGTTTACAGAATTCCTTGTTTAAAACTATCACTGTGCACAGAGGGAAGGGGGGGGGGGTGTATTTTGACCACCCCTGTGTTTACAGAATTCCTTGTTTAAAACTATCACTGTGCACAGAGGGAAGGGGGGGGGGGGGGTGTATTTGACCACCCCTGTGTTTACAGAATTCCTTGTTTAAAACTATCACTGTGCACAGAGGGAAGGGGGGGGGGGGGGGTGTATTTGACCACCCCTGTGTTTACAGAATTCCTTGTTTAAAACTATCACTGTGCACAGAGGGAAGGGGGGGGGGGGTGTATTTGACCACCCCTGTGTTTACAGAATTCCTTGTTTAAAACTATCACTGTGCACAGAGGGAAGGGGGGGGGGGTGTATTTGACCACCCCTGTGTTTACAGAATTCCTTGTTTAAAACTATCACTGTGCACAGAGGGAAGGGGGGGGGTGTATTTGACCACCCCTGTGTTTACAGAATTCCTTGTTTAAAACTATCACTGTGCACAGAGGGAAGGGGGGTGTATTTGACCACCCCTGTGTTTACAGAATTCCTTGTTTAAAACTATCACTGTGCACAGAGGGAAGGGGGGGGGGGTGTATTTGACCACCCCTGTGTTTACAGAATTCCTTGTTTAAAACTATCACTGTGCACAGAGGGAAGGGGGGGGGGGTGTATTTGACCACCCCTGTGTTTACAGAATTCCTTGTTTAAAACTATCACTGTGCACAGAGGGAAGGGGGGGTGTATTTGACCACCCCTGTGTTTACAGAATTCCTTGTTTAAAACTATCACTGTGCACAGAGGGGGGGGGGGGGGGGGGTGTATGTGACCAAGTGAAGTGCATTGCTACATAATAAAATGAGCAAATCCGTCCCGTGAAGAAAACTTCTGCTTACTTAATTGTCAGATTTGCCAAGGCGTGTACATGAAATAAGATTATCATTCTAAATGCTGAATCAACATTCTGACTGTTTCCTATGAAACCAGGCTTGATTTTTGGTATGAATCCAAGTTAAGGGATAGCATGTGTAAAAGCAGAATTGTGTACAGAGGCAGCTTTGTGTTATTAAAGGCCGGCTGCTTTTCGTGAACACAGTTTGGCTCACATCTCACATCACCTGCCAGGCTTTTTGTTAAAAAAAAATTTTTACCATGGGATAAGACTATCCCTCCATTTAAGCACATACCAGCAATAAACACAGTGGTTACTTGTGATGAACTAGTGGCAAGACAAATGATTTAAGCATCACATAACCTTCCTAAGTGAAGTCAAGTTATGTGTGTGTGCATGTGTGTGTGTCAGCATAGAATGTTGAGGACAGTTCGATGGTAAATAACCCTGACAATTTTAGCCTATGATTGTGCCTACATTGTGGCAGGATTGGATGTGGATCTTCAAAAGCCTAAGTTAACAAAAAAGTATGTAAAAGTACATTTTGAATAGTAGTTTTTTTCTCAGAGGGAAGATATCACAAGATATGATCGTTCCACTGCATGTATGCCACATAACTAAAACAAAAATTAAATGTTATTTTAATCGTCTTTTGGGTAAAACAAATACACCATCAATATATTATAATAATGATCTTGCTTGTTTACAGATGGACAACAGCTACTGCCAGGACCAGGTTACGCATAAAGAAAACAGTCAACACTTGGCTGGTGCTGCAGCTTCTTTGATGTCTATTTTTTTTTTTTTTTAAGACAGACAGCTACCAGCTCATTCAAGACCATAGCCCCATCTTACTCACGCAGAACAGACAGCCATCTTTCGCCTTTGCACAGAACACTGCTGTCTGAAGGTACACATCAAAAGGATAGGTTTTGCACCTACAGCGTGCGACTGTGGCTAGGGTAGGAAGAACAGACTCTGCAACACGTTCTGAGAGGGTGGCCTTTTCTTGCCACCCGTACCCCTGTGCAACAAGACTTGGCCAGAGAGCACACATCCAAATGCAAACACTGAACACTGAAGAGGAAGAAGAAGAAGAAGGTGCCCACACAGAAGGACATAAATCTACTTTAAGGGCACACAAGTTTACAGCAGTTTATTGAATTGTAGCAGATTATAGGGAGAAAATGAACAAGCTAAATAGGCTGTACAGTACTTCACTTGAACAATGTATAAAGTTCCCTGTATTAAGAACATTTACAGATCACAAGACATTGTGTTTTCTTTTGTTTACAATACAAATGTTTCATAATAAAAAGATGTGCACTAGGCAAGATCCTTAAAATGTAAAACTAGTAGTGTGACAATTTTGAATTGTTCAGAGATGGTTTTTCTTCAGTGGTAAATGTTTTAGCTTTTTTATAAGATCCCGTTAGGGAAGCATACTATAAAACCTTGACCTTCCAAACTGTGTTAGCACCCTGGGCTGCGATCATTGTGTTGAGCTACTTAAAGGCACAGTGCAGCTTACAGCCTTCGTTTTGCGTTTTTGTTGCAGCTGAGTGCATTTACAGTTCAAAAATCCTCCTATGGTAGTAAACAAACCCAAAACTACCCAACGATGACATCTATGAAGCTCGACAGTTTCTTGTTCACGCGAGTGCATAAATTAACCTAGTTATTACGTGGTGTTTGGTCGGAGTTCGATTCAACTGAGTGATTCCGGCCTCCATTTTGTTTTATACAAACTCATGATGATGTCTGACATAGTTTGCTAGTGACGTGTCTTTTTGTGCATGATGTGGTGATCTACCTGATCTAAATTTAGATCCAAAAATAGGTCAAGACCAGCCGGGTCCGAGTACGAAATTGATTCGTAAAAAAATCGCAGTTCTTGACTCTTTGGGTGCAAGTCAATGAAACTTGGTAGTTCTTCTAACAGATAGCTGCCTGAGGTATGACTAAAAGCCCCAGGGGCTCCGTGCACCTGAATTTGACAAGTTCAGTACCTTCAGCAAGCGCAAGTACAGTAGAGAAGCGCTTGACACACTGAAAAAGGCCTACTACGAGCAAAAGAAAAAAAAATCAGTGATGCATGTGCTTTTGATGTAATCTTCTTTGACATTATGATGACTACAAAAACTGACTGATGTGTTTTGTTTGTGAATGATGGATATATGTGCATGATTGCGTTTCGCAGACACAGTTGTCATGTGCGTTGTAATTGGCGACGAATGCTGGATGATTACTATTTTTGTACCAGGATTACTATTTTTGGGCTGAGCATTACTCCAAAACACTTATGGGGGTAAACAGGTCTGCAGCACAACTACAAATGTAGAAATGTCGTCTGCATTTTGTATATTTTAAAAGGTTATTTTTGTGCACAGAACATACATCTGCAGGGAGGTTTGGAGGGTGAAGTTAGGATCTGTTAGGAGGCATACAGCATCACACTCATTTTGTGTGTGTGTATTTTGTGTTGACAGATAAGACACTGTCATTCCAGCAGAAACCTGTGATGATGCACATTTTATTGAAGTGACCAGCTGAAATTGTATGTACGTTGTTATGAAATTGACAAATGATCCCTGCTTTGCAATCCTGGGTTAATGATATTGCCAAAATTAAAACGTGGAGGAAAAAGTGAGTGTAAACCTATTCTTGTGGTGGTGGTGGTGGTGGTGGTGTGTGTGTGTCTGGTTAGTGTGTGTGTTTGAGTGTGTGTTAAACAAACAACGACAAACAACACCAAACCTACATCAAACAAGCACAACAAAAACAAATTACACAAAAAAATGGCAAAAATCAGAATATCAACTGAGAAAAAAACCGTGGCTGAATGCAATACTTATTATAACTTAAAAAGTAAAAGTGTGCGTGTGGATGTGTGCGTATGTTTGAGTGTTTTAAACAAACAACAAACCTAAATTAAAGAAGCACAACAAACAAACAAAAACCTGGCAAAGTTCTGAACATTAACACAATGCTGCTTTCTGCTTTGAGGGGAGGAATAAAATGACTGAAGCCGGACTGCCGAGAGGAGGAAGGAGGGGGAAAAGAACACGCAGACATGAAAACACACACAACTCCATGACAGATAAACTGCTTATGTTCAAAATCAAGAATATTTAAGCTGCACACACGCACGCACACACACCACACACACACACAGACTCTCCTCGTGAAAGTAAAGGTAAACTCGAACTTGAAGGTAAGTATAAATGTTTGATATGGAAGAAACCTGTGATAAAAGTCTTTGTATAAATCATCGGTACCAACAAAATTCAGTTGCCACAACGCGTAAAAGGACATACTGTAGTTTCAAATTAGTAACAATCTAAGCCATTTTAATCAGCACTGGTGTCCGGCAAGCACTAACAGATACAACAGCACGTGTATGCATCTTGAAGTAATAAGACCTTGAAGTAGGCCTAGAGTTTACTATGCATTATGTAATGCTTTAATTCAGCTGCCTAACTGTGGAACTTTGCAAATTGTGAGGACGTTTCACAAAACAGACAAAACCCCTCTCAGTTATTTACACAAATCAGTTCCAGAATGTGCGTGTTCCTTTTCCGTCTCTACAAATTAATGTTATCTGGGGGGAAAACGAATCATTGTCGCTTCCGCCCTCAGTTATAATTGCCTGAGCTAATAGAAATGCACCAGGTGTAGTCTTCCGCCTGATTTTTAGTCAAGATATTTCGACACAGATGTTTCTTTCTTTTTTCTTTGTATGTTCACAAGCTCACATACAATCATTTATGCACACTGACAATAAGACCAGACCAGAGTTGGTGATTGAATGGGCAGTTTATTTAATAAAGCTCCAGAATGAATAAAAATACATGAAAAAATAAGGTGGTCCCGCTGTACAAAGCCGGTTACCAAACACACACACACCACCAACACACACACACACACGCACGCACACTGACAACACACACACACACACACACACACATGACACACACACACACACACACACACACACCACCACACACACAAGTAACACACACACACACACTAGAGTACATTGTACAACTTACGTCATTCAAGCGGGAACACCAAACAAAACGTATCATCAAATGAAACAACATTTTAAGTGGTCAACTGAGCAGATGACCACAAACCACCTTGAAATCTTCACATTTTAACACTTTCTCCTGTATCCCAAAAGTCATTATGCTGACTAGATATGACATAATAAAATGACATCAATAAAACCATTCCCTTTTTTATTTTAAGAAAAACAAGAAATTAAAATAACGCAAAGAACTGATGCTCAGTAAGGTTGGGTATCGATCTCAAATGTGTGCATAGCTAATTTACATGTAACCGCATGGACTGGGCTAGAATTGGCCTTTCTGTCAGGCAACTCGGCCTCTAATTGGTTTATATTGTCTGATCCCCCTCCAGAAAAAAACAATACCATTTGCCCCGTGCTTCTGCGCCCACAAAAAATATTCGGGAATAAGAAAGTTCAAATTTTAGGCACCCCATACACCCTACCTATTGTCAGTCAATTACTTTACTGCAATCACGTTGATTTTAAAGTACCATGTCCTTATTATTTTGAGATAGGATTGAAAAAGTCCATAATTGCAGACTGCGTATTGGTATGATGATTTGAATTTTGATTTATGTCAGCGCACCTCAAGGACTGCCCCAAATGTGAGTGCGGTTACCCAAGGGAGACTGCTGATCACTATTTGTTTGCATTGACCCTTGTGTAGAGATGTACGATTATTGTCATTGATAACTGATTATAAGTTTATTGAAATATTATTGAAAGGCATCCCGCATTATTCCCGGAATGTCAATCAGACCATATTCATAACTGTACAAGAATTTATTAAGACAAACAGGCATGTTCCGTACATGAGCCTCTACAGTTTATTCACTAATGTTTCAATTTGACACTGTCATGAGACAAATGCTGCCTGACCATTGTTCTTCGTAATTTCTCTCGTGTTTTTGTGTCCTTGTTTCGACATCGATATGGCCCATCGTTATGTAATTTAGTGCCATTTTCGACGATCACAAATGTATTAACTTTGCGTGTGTGTCTTCTGTGCATTTAATATTATTGTGACGTGACCCACTCTTCCGACATTTCTGGCGCTCCAAGTCTTCGTCGTCCTTTTTTTTCCCCCTTATGCTGAATTCTGTTCTCTCGTACCCCATTCTTTTTGTTTCTTGTTTTTACCCCACCAAGTTCTTTACTACCACCCCCTCCATTTTTTTGATTGCTTGCGCATCAGGTTTGTCTGTTTGTTTTCGTTGTCTGAAATGAGTAAATGTATCTAGTCCGCCATCATGCTAAACTTTGTTATGTACATACCAGGATGACTTAAAAAAGCATTTATGCTTGAGTTATCTTAAAAAAAACAATGCATTGTTTCTGTCATGAATAACAAATTGAATAAAGTTTTGTAAACAAAATGGACTGATTATAGTTGACCCTGATATGTGATTACGGGATAGTGTCACATTAATTTATTCTACTTTCACTTGTACTTTTGTACTTAAAACAAATCACTGAAATGTAAAAGTTATTATTTTTTTCCATTGTGAAGTGTCGTCAGTCTCCTCAAGGTAATGCAGTCAACTCTCAACCAAAAGTTGGAGGGGCTTCTTCATACTTTCAGTGTGTGTGTGTGTGTGTGTGTGTGTGTGTTGTGTGGTGTGATTTCTTTTGACACTATGCACGTTTGTATATAACCGCCTGTGCACAAAAAGAAGAACATAATCGAATCTTATCATTCATTTTTGCTTAATTGATTGATTGGTATGCATGTTTTCTAACAGTGACCGTTACCAAAGTGAGTATAGTGCGCTTCCCCAAGCATAAAACGGGGTGCATGACTCTGGATTTGCGTCTGAGATATTGACACATCACTGTGAGAAAAAGCGTTAATGAAAAAAGAAGACTATTTATTTTCCTTGAGCATTATCTTAAAGTGGTGTGCCAAAACTTTTAAATTCAAAAATTCAATATTTAACTTTAGGAAAAGCACTGTAGAGAGAAAAACCACGCTTGTGTGTTCAGAATAGTCTCCATGTGGTATCAATATAAATGATTCAAATGTTGGAAGAGAAGCTGTTTCTGCTGGATTAATACACACACACAATTGTGCACTCACACATAAGCACGCATGCATGCTCACACACACACACACACACACACACACACACACACACACACACAGAAACAACAAATTCATTATGACAAAACCAAATACGAAGTCCTATTTCACAAATTTTATATCTTCTCCTTTTCACCATATACAAATACAGTCACGGAGTACATTTATAAGGCCAAATTATTAAGAAATATTATTTTTCTGTGCTTGAATTACCCAGTGTGTAGCATGATCACCACGAAGGTACAATTCACAGAAGTGAGTAATCACTTTACAAAACCCATACCAGTACCACATTGTTATGTTAAATCCTATTTATTAACCCACCACAAATAGAAGAAGATAGCTTTGTGAAGACTTTCATTTTCCAACCAAATGCTGTTCAAGATTATTCTTTCTTTCTATATTTGGTGTTTAACGTCGTGTTCAACCGTTCAAGGTTATATCGCGACGGGGAAAGAGGGGGGGGGGGTGTGGGGGGGGGGGGGGGGGGGTGGGGGGGGGGGGGGGATGGGGGATGGGATAGAGCCACTTGTTAATTGTTTCTTGTTCACAAAAGCACTATCAAAAAATTGCTCCAGGGCTTGCAACGTAGTACAATATACTACCTTACTGGGAGAATGCAAGTTTCCAGTACAAAGGACTTTAACATTTCTTACATACCAATCAATATGAGGCTTATATTGCGCGTATTCTGTGGGTACAGTTCTAAGCTCGTGGATTTTATTTAATTTATTTTATGCAATTTATATCGCGCACATATTCAAGGCACAGGGATTTATTTATGCCGTGTGAGATGGAATATTGTTTTACACAATACATCACGCATTCACATCGGCCAGCAGATCGCAGCCATTTCGGCGCATATCCTGCTTTTCACGGCCTATTATTCCAAGTCACACGGTATTTTGGTGGACATTTTTTATGAAAATTTATCTATGCCTATACAATTTTGCCAGGAAAGACCCTTTGTCAATCGTGGGATCTTTAACGTGCACACCCAATGTAGTGTACACGAAGGACCTCGTTTTTCGTCTCATCCGAAAGGACTTGAACCCACCCCTAGGTTAGGAAAGGGGGCAGAAGAATTGCTAACGCCCTGACCCAGGGTCGAACTCGCAACCTCTCGCTTCCGAGCGCAAGTGCTTACCACTCGGCCACTGACACGATACACCAACACACGATATTAGCACTCCAGATTTTTATCTCGCAGTTTTTCTGAAGGACTTTGCATTTGAAAACTATTCTCAGACAAAATATGAGTTTAAACTGCAAGTACATGTACAGGGAGTCTGAAGGGTTCAAGTCGGATGAGATAGACTACTGTTGTGGCAATCTTCGAATTTGAAAATCATTTTTTAAAAGAGTAAACTCATAGTTCTTCTTCTTCTTCGCTCATGGGCTGAAACTCCCACGTTCACTCACAAATTTGCACGAGTGGATTTTTACGTGTATGACCGTTTTTACCCCACCATTCAGGCAGCCATACGCCGCTTTCGGGGGAAGCATGCAGGGTATTTTTGTGTTTCTATAACCCACCAAACTCTGACATGGGTTACAGGATCTTCCGTGCGCACTTGGTCTTGTGCTTGGGTGTACACACGAAGGAGGATAAGGCACTAGCAGGTCTGCACATAAGCAATGACCTTGGAGATCAGAAAATTCTCCACCTTTAACCTACCAGGCGGCCGCGATTTTGACTCATGACATTCTGAATAGGAGCCGATGTCTTATCACAAGAACAACCGAGCCCGTCCAAACTCCTAGTAAAAACAACAACTGCAAATCTGGGAGCAAAATGTAAACGGTTACAGTTTCAACTATCCTTCCCCTTTAATCAGCATTTTTGGAAACCTAAACGAAAGAGTATTCAAGAACAACAGTCACGGATTCAGATTTAAAAAAACAAATGGTAACTATGCTTTTTGGAAATTCTTTCTTTAATGGTGTTTAACGAAGGTTATATCGCGACAGGGAAAGGGGGGAGATGGGATAAGAGCACTTGTTAATGTTTCTTGTTCACAAAAGCACTAATAAAAAAATTGCTCCAGGGCTTGCAACGTAGTACAATATACTACCTTACTGGGAGCATGCAAGTTTTCCAGTACAAAGGACTTAACATTTCTTACATACTGCTTGACTAACTGTACAAACATTGACTATATAAGAAACACTTAACAAGGGTAAAAGGAGAAACAGAATCCGTTAGTCGCCTCTTACGACATGCTGGGGAGCATCGGGTAAATCTTCCCCCTAACCCGCGGGGGTCTTTTTGGAAATGCGCTTCAGAACAATGCCTTTGCACACGTTATGTTACTCACAGCAAAATGCAAGAATAATTGGGGGACCATATGGGATGGGGCAAATTGGGAGGGAGCAATTCGGGACACCACCATAAATATCTACCAAATATTTACAAATAGCTATCTTAGTACATGCATAACATGCTGTACCAATACACAATTTCTTTAAATAACTATGTAAGGATTATGGCAGTCTCCCGGAGCATGTTTCACGCTATCCTGCGATCAGGACAAGCGACTGACTGTGATGTGTATGCGGTGCGGCCGTGCGCTACATAAGAAACCTTTTTTTAAATTTGTATTAAATATAATCACCTGAGCCACGAATGGCTAGCTGACAGCGCTATCTTTTACACAACAAATTCTGAACTCTGATGAACTCGTGACCGCTGATTTTTAAAGGCAAGGGGTATCATATTTTG
>NC_090260.1:32683533-32713901 GCF_037325665.1 Littorina saxatilis | reverse complement strand
CTCTCTCTCTCTGTGTGCAGAACACATGTTTCCAAGGAGACAAGTAATGCCTTCCAGCAAGGAACGCGGTTGCCTAGGAGGTCGTACATTGGAATCGGAGGAAACAGCCTGTCCCTGACTTATTTTAATAGGTAAACGACTCAACTTAGACAGCCAGAACGAAGACCAACACACAATCTAGTCACATGTGCAACATTATGACGAGATCCACGGGAACCAATCACACTTCTTTCGTCCTACCAACCCAGAATCGGTAACGTACGGTACGAAATTAAAAGAAGAAGACAGTTTAGTTGTTGGAACGTTTAACTTTTCACAAACGATACATACGCAAGCACGTTGACCTAAAAGTCTGTATAGGGGACAGACATACACATAACTATGATACAAAATAAAACAAATATAAATAACGAGACTTAGCACACACTGTAAACTGAAGTGTTTCACTTTTGAACACACATTTTGTAACCAGTTGTGAACACTGTGGGAAATACTCTATGGTTCTACTGGCAAAAAGTAGCACACATGGTAAACGCGTATTAGTGTTTAACATGTGTAGGGGAAGGGCTCCTAATATGGACCGGCTCCTAATATGGACCACCTTCTGTTCTGACAAACTAACGGCGCTAGAGCGCTCAAAAAAGTTGTATTCGCTGTATTCACCCTCTCTGGATAACTTGCACATGTCAAAACAGTTGCAGAAACAGAAATCTCAAAACCGTTAGGCTTTTTCTTCTTTTTATATTTAGTCAAGTTTTGACTAAATATTTTAACATCGAGGGGGAATCGAAACGAGGGTCGTGGTGTATGTGCGTGCGTGTGTGTGTGCGTGCGTGTGTGTGTGTGTGTGTGTGTGTAGAGCGATTCAGACTAAACTACTGGACCGATCTTTATGAAATTTGACATGAGAGTTCCTGGGTATGAAATCCCCGAACGTTTTTTTCATTTTTTTGATAAATGTCTTTGATGACGTCATATCCGGCTTTTCGTGAAAGTTGAGGCGGCACTGTCACGCCCTCATTTTTCAACCAAATTGGTTGAAATTTTGGTCAAGTAATCTTCGACGAAGCCCAGACTTCGGTATTGCATTTCAGCTTGGTGGCTTAAAAATTAATTAATGACTTTGGTCATTAAAAATCGGAAAATTGTAAAAAAAAATAAAAAATTATAAAACGATCCAAATTTACGTTTATCTTATTTTCCATCATTTTCTGATTCCAAAAACATATAAATATGTTATATTCGGATTAAAAACAAGCTCTGAAAATTAAATATATAAAAATTATTATCAAAATTAAATTGTCCAAATCAATTTAAAAACACTTTCATCTTATTCCTTGTCGGTTCCTGATTCCAAAAACATATAGATATGATATGTTTGGATTAAAAACACGCTCAGAAAGTTAAAACAAAGAGAGGTACAGAAAAGCGTGCTATCCTTCTTAGCGCAACTACTACCCCGCTCTTCTTGTCAATTTCACTGCCTTTGCCATGAGCGGTGGACTGACGATGCTACGAGTATACGGTCTTGCTGAAAAATGGCAGCTACTTGACTAAATATTGTATTTTCGCCTTACGCGACTTGTTTCTCTTTTGGCAGCGTTCACTCTAAATTTGCCGCCTAAAACGGACTCGTTTCTGTCCACAGCCAAAGCTTTTATCACACAGAAATTGCTATATATGACAGCTAAAACCGTATTTGTTACATTTTAGCAGTGTTGACCCCGAGTTTCTACTGCAAACAAAACAAGTCGCGTAAGGCGAAAATACAACATTTAGTCAAGCAGCTGTCGAACTCACAGAATGAAACTGAACGCAATGCCATTTTTCAGCAAGACCGTATACTCGTAGCATCGTCAGTCCACCGCTCATGGCAAAGGCAGTGAGATTGAAAAGAAGAGCGGGGTAGTAGTTGCGCTAAGAAGGATAGCACGCTTTTCTGTACCTCTCTTTGTTTTAACTTTCTGAGCGTGTTTTTAATCCAAACATATCATATCTATATGTTTTTGGAATCAGGAACCGACAAGAAATAAGATGAAAGTGTTTTTAAATTGATTTCGACAATTTAATTTTGATAATAATTTTTATATATTTAATTTTCAGAGCTTGTTTTTAATCCAAATATAACATATTCATATGTTTTTGGAATCAGAAAATGATGGAGAATAAGATGAACGTAAATTTGGATCGTTTTATAAATTTTTATTTTTTTTTACAATTTTTAGATTTTTAATGACCAAAGTCATTAATTAATTTTTAAGCCACCAAGCTGAAATGCAATACCGAAGTCTGGGCTTCGTCGAAGATTACTTGACCAAAATTTCAACCAATTTGGTTGAAAAATGAGGGCGTGACAGTGCCGCCTCAACTTTCACGAAAAGCCGGATATGACGTCATCAAAGACATTTATCAAAAAAATGAAAAAAACGTTCGGGGATTTCATACCCAGGAACTCTCATGTCAAATTTCATAAAGATCGGTCCAGTAGTTTAGTCTGAATCGCTCTACACACACACACAGACAGACACACACACACACACACACACACATACGCACATACACCACGACCCTCGTCTCGATTCCCCCCTCTACGTTAAAACATTTAGTCAAAACTTGACTAAATGTAAAAATAATAGCAACATCTCAAAGTATGTGCGAGTCCCCTAATATGGACCACCTTCAACAAATCGAAGTAAATAAAAGCTAAAGGCTATTTTCATTAATTCATTAATAAGCTTGCTGGAAATAACCTATAACTAGCCCTCGAGATTTAAAAAAACAAGTCGCGTAAGGCGAAAATACAATATTTAGTCAAGTAGCTGCCCTTTTTCAGCAAGACCGTATACTCGTAGCATCGTCAGTCCACCGCTCATGGCAAAGGCAGTGAAATTGACAAGAAGAGCGGGGTAGTAGTTGCGCTAAGAAGGATAGCACGCTTTTCTGTACCTCTCTTTGTTTTAACTTTCTGAGCGTGTTTTTAATCCAAACATATCATATCTATATGTTTTTGGAATCAGGAACCGACAAGGAATAAGATGAAAGTGTTTTTAAATTGATTTCGAAAAAAAAATTTTGATAATAATTTTTATATATTTAATTTTCAGAGCTTGTTTTTAATCCGAATATAACATATTTATATGTTTTTGGAATCAGCAAATGATGGAGAATAAGATAAACGTAAATTTGGATCGTTTTATAAATTTTTATTTTTTTTTACAATTTTCCGATTTTTAATGACCAAAGTCATAAATTAATTTTTAAGCCACCAAGCTGAAATGCAATACCGAACCCCGGGCTTCGTCGAAGATTACTTGACCCAAATTTCAACCAATTTGGTTGAAAAATGAGGGCGTGACAGTGCCGCCTCAACTTTCACGAAAAGCCGGATATGACATTTATCAAAAAAATGAAAAAAACGTTCGGGGATTTCATACCCAGGAACTCTCATGTCAAATTTCATAAAGATCGGTCCAGTAGTTTAGTCTGAATCGCTCTACACACACACACAGACACACACACAGACACACGCACATACACCATACCCTCGTTTCGATTCCCCCTCGATGTTAAAATATTTAGTCAAAACTTGACTAAATATAACAAGTCGCGTAAGGCGAAAATACAATATTTAGTCAAGTAGCTGTCGAACTCACAGAATGAAACTGAACGCAATGCCATTTTTCAGCAAGACCGTATACTCGTAGCATCGTCAGTCCACCGCTCATGGCAAAGGCAGTGAAATTGACAAGAAGAGCGGGGTAGTAGTTGCGCTAAGAAGGATAGCACGCGTTTCTGTACCTCTCTTTGTTTTAACTTTCTGAGCGTGTTTTTAATCCAAACATATCATATCTATATGTTTTTGGAATCAGGAACCGACAAGGAATAAGATGAAAGTGTTTTTAAATTGATTTCGACAATTTAATTTTGATAATAATTTTTATATATTTAATTTTCAGAGCTTGTTTTTAATCCGAATATAACATATTTATATGTTTTTGGAATCAGCAAATGATGGAGAATAAGATAAACGTAAATTTGGATCGTTTTATAAATTTTTATTTTTTTTTACAATTTTCAGATATTTAATGACCAAAGTCATTAATTAATTTTTAAGCCACCAAGCTGAAATGCAATACCGAAGTCCGGGCTTCGTCGAAGATTACTTGACCAAAATTTCAACCAATTTGGTTGAAAAATGAGGGCGTGACAGTGCCGCCTCAACTTTCACGAAAAGCCGGATATGACGTCATCAAAGACATTTATCAAAAAAATGAAAAAAACGTTCGGGGATTTCAAACCCAGGAACTCTCATGTCAAATTTCATAAAGATCGGTCCAGTAGTTTAGTCTGAATCGCTCTACACACACACACACGCACAGACACACATACACCACGACCCTCGTTTCGATTCCCCCTCGATGTTAAAATATTTAGTCAAAACTTGACTAAATATAAAAATGTAACAAAAAGTCTTCTTTTCGTGGAAGTTGATAATTTCACTTATTTTCACTCTGTTTTTGATAAGCTTCTTTAGTTTCTCGGTGTGCTTCAAATAATGCTCTCATCAACCTGAAACAGATAAATCTAGAGCATATTTTAATTAGGCTGACTTGTACACTAAGTTGTATCATGTTATTTTGAAATATAGGGGGCTTTTTACAGTGATTTGTGAAGGCCGCTTCACTTGTCCATATTAGGCGCCCAGGCTCCTACACTCTAAACAAAAGTGTTCCACTCCTGAACACCCTTTCTGTAACCACTTCTGAACACCCTTTTAGTAGAACACTTTTGGAACACTTTTGGAACACAAAAAGTGTTCTATACACAAAAAAGTGTTCCAAAAGTGTTCCAAAAGTGTTCACATCTGAACACTTTTAAGTGTTCACCCTGCTGTAACCACTTCTGAACACATAAAAGTGTTCAGGTCAACACTTTTAGAACACTTTTGGAACACTTTTGGAACACTTTTAGAACACTTTTGGAACACTTTTGGAACACTTTTAGAACACTTTTAGAACACTTTTGGAACACTTTTGGAACACTTTTAGAACACTTTTGGAACACTTTCATCCTGCACTGTCATACAATTCAGAAAGACATTAAAATCAAATTTTGTGAGCAAAGAAGCATTTTTAATTGACAAAAAGAAATGTCTGCAGCAGTCGCAGAACAAACGGGTCTGGGGTAGGAATTGTTGAACACATAATATACCGAGCAACAAAATTCGTCATTGTTTGATTGACAAAATCTTCATCAATTATAAAGTTAGAATTATTAAACTACAAAAGTTTAATGAAGGCATGTTTGACCTTGCTTTTGTGTGATTATTTTGATGCTGTGACTGTTTTAACACACGGGACAAGCAGGTTTATCGTAAAACACATAATGCGCGCTGTAAAACACATAATGCGCGCTCGCAGCACGTGCAAGTAGAGCAGGAGAAATCTGATGTGTGAGATGTGTTCACTAATGCATTAGCAACCAAAAGAGACCATGGCACGCTTGCTGCCAGTCTCACTTTTGAAACAGCCAGGATGCCAAGATTGACACCACCAAAATGCCAGGTCGATTTAAAGCTGGGGGTGATCCAGAAGCGCTGGCATGTGCTTTAAACGTGCATGTGTCAACAGTTTATCACCTTCTGCAATGTTCTGGTGACATTGGAAGCACTGCAGTTATGCAACGCGGTAGATTTTTTCGCATTACCCCAATAAGACAAGATCGCAATTTCCTTCCACAACGTCTTCGACATCGATTCAATTCAGCCGCTGACAATACCAGGAACATCACTGGTAGCAACCAGTGTCCGATCAGTGGCCAGAGAACGCGATGAAGGCTGACTGAGCGAGACCTCCAAAACTTCGTTTTGTCCCGTGTGTTGAAACAATCGCAGCATCAAAATACTCACGCAACAGCTGTGTCAAACATGCCTTCATCAAAATGTTGTGGTTTGATAATTCTAACTCCATAATTGTTCGAGATTTTGTCAATCAAACATTGCATAATTTTTTCGCGTTTCTTTTGTTGCTCGGTATATGTTGCTATTAAATAATATGAACGGAGCTCTGGTAAACCCCATCTTGAAAGTTCACACACGAAAGTCCGATAACAAAAACACCCTTCAGAGTTGGGAGGATTCCAGGCCCTTGGTCTTTGGTTTAGTTTTCAACTCGCTGTCCGGAACATCCTGTTCGAAATAAAAGTGAGTTTTAGAACATGATGCATTTCCAACTCTTAACAGGTTTGTATTAAACGTTTGTACTTAATTGATAACACTGAAGTGTAAATCTTAACTACTAGTGGACTTCTTCTTGCTGTCAGCAGATCTCCAACAATCGCAGTTACAGGTAAACTTTTTTTATTCCAGAACGGGCATAGGTCACATAACAGAGAACAAATACGTCACGTCCAATTCGCTCTCACCTTCCCAACACACAATGACACTCGCATGCACGCACATGCACACACGACTGAATGTAAAAAGTAGTCCCTCTTGAAGCAGGAGTCTGTCCCTAAGAACAAAAAGTAGAATTAAAATAGGTCTTTCGCAAGGATTTCATTAGCGCGTGGCCACTCTGGAAAATGGCACTCTACAAATTGTTTATATAAGGTAAGCAGTAAACCGTACTGCTAATGTGGCGAGGCCTTGAGCACGCCCGTTTTCCTTAACTCGTTCTTAACCTATGTGAACCCAGGGAAAACACCTTGTCAACAATCACTGGAAGCCAAAGATCACTGTCGCAATTAATCGTGAACTCCGATGAGTTTTAGTTCAAAGAAAAGGGTGTCATATTGAATGCACCCTCTAGTAATCCGTTTGTAAAGAAACTACCTAAGTTTTGTTGGTTTGATCTAAATAATGAATTATAAGGAAATCATTTATTATGTAATGTATTCTATATTATAGAATGCATTCTATAACGTCCCGAACTGCCTTCTATGATAAAATGCATTCTATTTACACAAAATACCAAAATGCTTTTTATGATAGAATGCGTTCTTTAACGTCCTGAAATGCATTATAATTTATATGCATAATGTCCCGAAACTACAACAGGCCAGCCCCGCAAAGAAAAGCAGAACTACACACACACACAGAGAGAGAGAGAGAGAGAGAGAGAGAGAGAGAGAGAGAGAGAGAGAGAGAGAGAGAGACAGAGAGAGACAGAGACAGAGAGACAGAGAGAGAGAGAGAGAGAGAGACAGAGAGAGAGAGAGACAGAGACAGAGAGACAGAGACAGAGAGACAGAGACAGAGACAGAGAGAAAGAGAGAGCTGTGTGTGAGAGTGTTTGCTTTCGAAGCAGGGACCATACCGAGCTGGCCTGTAGAAGTTTTGTGGCGCTTTATGGAATGCATTCTATCATAAGAATGCATTCTATCATAAGAATGCATTGTTGGACGTTATAGAATGCATTCTATCATAGAATACATTTCTGGGCAAATGACAAGTATGATTGAATGCATTCTATATTATACAATGTTTTCTATTTTATAGAATGCATTCTATAAATATAGAATGTGTTCTATGATATGGAATGCATTCTTTAATATAAAATGCATTCTAATTTCTATCATAATTTTCTAAAATATTTCATTATTTAGATCAAACTAACCAAAACTTACAAACGGATCGCTTTTAACTCACGTGATCTCAAGCTAAACCTACGTGAACCGAAGGAAAACACCTTGTCAGCGACCATTGGAGGCCAGCGATCACTGTCAAAACCAATCATAAACTCCGATGAAAATATTTTCAAAAGAAAAGGGTGTCATATTGAATGCACCCTGCATACACTGTTAGCGGCAATGGCAGATCCAAGCAGATCAGCAGCGTGCTGTCTGTTGGCCATGCTTTGACTAAAACTGGCCTCAGTGTTTACGGCACTACTCTACCATAACGAATGGAAATTCTGAGTAGACTTAGTTCAGGAAAACATTTTATCATTGCAGGCCTCAGCACTCACTGAACTTAAAAATATGTATGTTTTTTCCACCTTTTAAGGAGAAGACTGCAAAATAAGGCAGCATTCTCAAAATGTAACTGCGCTGTATCCCACAGAAAGCTTAAACTTACATGAATGAAGTGCATCCACAAGGTTTCGTCGCATTACTGTTAGCTCCATCTCCAGAAAGTGCCTCAGCCAAGCAGTATGGTTCCTGCACACACAAGATGCATGTTAAGAAATCAAACACTATTTTACTGAAGTTCCACATCGTAGCAACACTGACAAGTGTTCTGATTCTCATACTTTTGTTTATTGTGAAACTGTGTATCAACATTTAGATTTCTGTCAAATGTGGAAGGAGAGGGGGCTGGCTGTGTGTGTGTGTGTGTGTGTGTGTGTGTGTGTGTGTGTGTGTGTGTGTGTGTGTGTGTGTGTGTGTGTGTGTGTCCACATATGAGTTTGGCGACTGTCTGGTGTGTTTTGCACGGAGATATTAATTTTGAAACAGAGTATTTCAGCAAAATAGTATAATCAATGATTCCGCAACCGCCGGCACAATTGGCCTAGTGGTAAGGCGTCCGCCCGGTGATCGGGAGGTCGTGGCTTCGAACCCCGGCCGGGTCATACCTAAAACTTTAAAATTGGCAATCTCGTGGCTGCTCCGCCTGGCGTCTGGCATTATGGGGTTAGTGCTAGGACTGGTTGGTCCGGTGTCAGAATAATGTGACTAGGTGAGACATGAAGCCTGTGATTCTGTCTTGTGTGTGGCGCACGTTAAATGTCAAAGCAGCACCGCCCTGATATGGCCCTTCGTAGTTGGCTGGGCGTTAAGCAAACAAACAAACAAAACTTATCAGATCAATTTGAAAGTCAATATTTCTCTGCAAAACTACACACTATATATGCAAATGCAGGACATGCGTACCTTGGTAAACACGTCTGGGTTGCCGTCAGTGCCTCCTGTTCATCCTCAGTGCAATTCAGAAGAAATGTGCGCAGGTTACGCCCACATCGATTCGCCACATGGGCACATCAGCTCAAACGGCTTCCCAGTTCCCTGAAAGTGTGATAGATCTGTGAAATCAAATACAACCAAGCATGCATAGAATTATTCTAAATTGCGCACACAATCAACCTGGCCACTATTATGATGAATGTTGTTCATTAATGTATGCTGTTTTTAGCCTACCGCTTCACTTTTATATCTAGCGTGCAGATCGTGCATCTATGATCTAACCAAAGGAAGAAGAAGAATCCGAAAATCTGCAAATGTATTGCTCTGACCACAGGCGGAAGGTATCGTTCACTGGACCACCATTATAATTATAAGGAACCCCTGGACATACAAGTATAACAATAACACAAAACCAAGCACATCAACCAGAATAAAAAAATCAACATCAAATTGAAATAGAGTTTATTTACCAACGCAGAACTAATGTAAAAGGTCCACTGATCAGCTGAAACCGTTGCGACAGCAAAATTAGAGAAATTGTCTTCAAACGTCCACAGATACAAGTAACAGGAACATGTTACAACAAAAATACGAGTGACTAAGCTTAGATGAATTAATACAAAATCTCAGCAAGCAACTTACAGATAACAATTGGAAATCCTGAGCCAAATCAACGCAGCGACAACGCAGACAGGTCCACAGATCTAAAAGTGTCAACGTTCTTTTTTGGTCCAGCTGAAGCATGATGGGACAATTAGTAACATTATTAAATTGTAAAAATAAAAATGCTAATACTTACCGCTTATTAGATGTCTCAGATGAAATAAATGTTTGATGAAAAAATATAAGCACAACACGATTAAAAACAAAAACAATAAAACGTCCCACAGCGGTCTAGGGGGTATAAAAATTATATACTCTAAGCGACGCTAGATCCCGACGAGTCTCCGTAGCTCAATCTGTAGAGCGCTGACATGGCAAGGCGAAGGTCTCGGGTTCGAATCTGCTCATGGCCCAAATATTTTTAATGTATTATTTTATTCGGAGCATGACTAAAAGACGAAGTGGAACACTTGTTGAACACGTGTGTTCACCTGGTGTTCCACTGTGCAAAAAAGTGTTTACCATGTGTTCCAAAAGTGTTCAGGTAGCAGAAGATGCTTCAGGATAACACATTGAGAACACTTTCTGTGTTCCAAAAGTGTAAAAATGTGTTCACCCTAACACTTTAAGTGTTCACCCTAAACACTTTCAGTGTTCTCAAAGTGTTATAAAATTTAGAGTGTAATATGGACCCTTTGTGAGTTTTTTTGTATTTAATTTTTGCTGAATATCTATCAAAGCTATTTCACTCTAATTAGGCCTAACGGTTAACCTAAGAGAGAAGGACTACCAAACACAAAATGAAACTTCTTCGCAAGAAAATAAGCTAGTTATCAGCATGAAACAAAAAGTGGTCCATATTAGGAGCCCTTCCCCTACTACTTTTTCCAGTTAAATGATATAGTTCGCCACACACTGTTCACAACAAAAAAGTGTGTTTAAAAGTGGAACACTACCCAATATTGACGGACTGTGTGATGATATCTTCTGGTATGGTCTGTTGAGACAGTGATATCAAAATCGAGACCGGAGGTCGAGATTTTGATATCACTGTCGAAACAGACCAATAGCAGAAGATATCCTCACACAGTCAGTCAATGTTAGATATATTGCTAATTCTCTGGACATTTTGTATTTACTGTAAAGAAATTACAAAAGTATTTGTCTCAGTTTTGGCTGTTCCATATCCCTCCCTCTGATTATTATTTCTTTTTGTTCACTCTTTTCTTGTACTTTTCAGTATTTCAAAATGTCTTTTCTTTCAAAAAGTCTTTAGTCACTTGCTCAACTAAATTCTGGGATAATTACATTTTCATATATATTTGTTTGTTTTTAAATGTAAGTGTTTTTGTTTTTGAAGTGGGGAAGCAATAAAGAGGTCGTCGATATCAAAACTGATATCGACGGAAATGTCGTCGATATCACTTTTGCACTGAGCTCAGTTTTGCCCAAATGACCAATGGAAATCCACGTAACATATGAAATAGCAATATTTCAGTTTATAGTGCAGTATGCGTTGGATTCCACCTCTGGTTTGTTCAAACTTAAAATAAAATAAAAATATTTACTTTCTAAATGCGCACACAACTATGCGGGCTAATTTCCAACATGGATAATATCAGATGTAAAAACTCACCAGTGCACGAAATCCTCTGCTCACAATCTGTGCACCCAATAACTGCGACAGATACAGCGCTAGCAGGCAACGTTACACGACAGTACAAGTCGCGACCCTTCTTCGCCCGTACGAAGGTTGATCCAAGAGTTTGAAAGAAATCCTAAGCTCACGACGAATTCAATACAACTGCCACAAAAGCTGTCACTTTTCTGTTGAAGAGGAAATAGCAAACCCCACAACCTAAGCTAAGTATTCATCTCTTCACAATCATGTTTTGTATAGGGTGTGTATCTTGTTTGTCTGTTTGACACATCAGTATATATGAACAAGGCCTATTGAACGTTTCGCTTAGACTATGCATCAAATATACCATGAATTAACCAGTGTGATTGTAGCATATAGCATAGTCTTGTATGTCTGATGTTATTTGATGCTGATGTCTGATGTTGTTGTCATGTTATATATGTACCAAAAGAAAGAAAACCATGTTGAAAAAAAAATAAATTTATTGTTGGCTTTTTATTCCAACAGAGAGCATATTCCACAGGAGTAAGGGACAAGAGAAAGCGTACTGATCCAAGTGTTACTTTTACTGGACAGACACTTTTGTAAACAGATGTTGCGCTATGCCTGTGCGTGCGTGTGTATGTCTTGATTTTGGCGCTCACTAAATTTCACATACTCTGACCTTTAAATTGGTTATAATTATTGGACTAAAGTGTTGTAAATTCAAAGCTCCCAATTAATCCAATGGCATTCTTGAGTTATATTCAATGCATTTAGTCATTCTATTGAAGCAAATGAAATTATTTGACGGAATCAGCTCCAAACTTGAGCGTAATTTCGTCATTTGTGTAATTGGTCGAGAAAAAACTACCGCCATGTGTCTCCCTTTGTCTCCCTTTCGTTCTGAAAATGGCCGCGCAGATGTTTTACTTTCAAGCCCCATGTAAATGAAACGCATCTGTACAGTTCATTCCGTAACTTGGAGAGTGTAACTAAAAAAAGACTTGTTATGCTTTCAAGACCAAGTTCGAACAAATTCAGAGGCTTACATTAAATCAAAAAACCCAGATAGACTGCCAACGCTCTACATTCAGAATAAAAGAAACAAAAGACAAAAAAACACATTATCTACCATTCTTGGTTTGTTTGTTTTTTAATTCAGAGCCTTACATTGCAACCAAAAAAACGTCCTTGAATTTACAACGCAAAAGTTTTAACATAAGTTGCAGTGCTTTGAGTTCAACCCTCGCACAGAAAAGTCTAACAGCTTGTCAAAGGATGCCGCCCTCACAACTCCATAGGGAGCTCGTGTGTCTCTTCTCCTTCTGTTCCCAGGAACCGGATACACGCGATCATGACATGCGCACTCGCAGGCATCGCATAGTTATCCCCCTTACTTCTCGCGTTTCTGGCTGTAGGCTGTCCTAAGGTTGTGGTCAGCCCACAGAAAGGGGTACAAAGTCGTGTTGATTAAAACTCCGTGGAATCCGGATTAGGCAGGGAAGGGAAGGATCCTAAAGGTCTGCGTTGTAAAGGTACAGTCCTTACAATGTATATCGGGGGAATGGCTCAGTCGGTAGCGGTGCTGGCTTCAAAACCAGTTGTCGCTATCGGCGTGGGTTCGATCCCAACGTTCGGCGAGGGATTTATTTCCTAGAGTCAACTTTGTGCAGACTCTCTTCGGTGGCCGAACACCCCCGTGTGCACGCATGCGCACGATAAAGACCCCAAGTTCACAGCGAAAGTCTCAGGGCTTGGAAACATGTATACATGCGTGCATGAAAAGAAAACAAGTCGCGTAAGGCGAAAATACAATGTTTAGTCAAGTAGCTGCCATTTTTCAGCAAGACCGTATACTCGTAGCATCGTCAGTCCACCGCTCATGGCAAAGGCAGTGAAATTGACAAGAAGAGCGGGGTAGTAGTTGCGCTAAGAAGGATAGCACGCTTTTCTGTACCTCTCTTTGTTTTAACTTTCTGAGCGTGTTTTTAATCCAAACATATCATATCTATATGTTTTTGGAATCAGGAACCGACAAGGAATAAGATGAAAGTGTTTTTAAATTGATTTGGACAATTTAATTTTGATAATAATTTTTATATATTTAATTTTCAGAGCTTGTTTTTAATCCGAATATAACATATTTATATGTTTTTGGAATCAGCAAATGATGTAGAATAAGATAAACGTAAATTTGGATCGTTTTATAAATTTTTATTTTTTTTTTACAATTTTCAGATTTTTAATGACCAAAGTCATCAATTAATTTTTAAGCCACCAAGCTGAAATGCAATACCGAACCCCGGGCTTCGTCGAAAATTACTTGACCAAAATTTCAACCAATTTGGTTGAAAAATGAGGGCGTGACAGTGCCGCCTCAACTTTCACGAAAAGCCGGATATGACGTCATCAAAGACATTTATCAAAAAAATGAAAAAAACGTTCGGGGATTTCATACCCAGGAACCCTCATGTCAAATTTCATAAAGATCGGTCCAGTAGTTTAGTTTGAATCGCTCTACACACACACACACACACACACACACACACACACGCACACACGCACGCACATACACCACGACCCTCGTTTCGATTCCCCCTCGATGTTAAAATATTTAGTCAAAACTTGACTAAATATAACAAAATGGGTAGCGCCGTATATACTGTATGGCAGCTCGCTCTCCTCAGGGAGAAAGCAGCCCGAATTGCCATGAGGGTAACCTCACAGGACTATATGCATCTTATCTGTATCCGTATGCTTATCCTCCTTCACGACACTCTGTTACTTCAACGTTCCTCCTTTTGTCCAAAGTGTTTGATTTTGTTTTCTCTGGAAATCAATCTTATATTACAGGCAGGCTGGGTGTGTCAAAGAAATGTTAATGCTTTGATAAACAAAGGGAAGTAAGCGTTATAAATGCATACGCCATGAGTGATAAGAGCAAGTGGGAGTTATTCGGAACCAGCCTCCTGGCACCTGAGCGAATAACAATCATTGACATGAACAAGCGACTTTCATCCGCCTATTATTTTATAAATACTATCATTGTAATGGACAATAAAGTGTTGTTAGTGTTATTGTGGTCAGTTCCAGACGATCGGACCATTATAATTATGGAAATACAATTTTTTTTTCTTTTTTTTTTTCCTATCGTATAAACCAATTCATGTCCAATATAGGCAATTTAGACCTGACGGACAATAAGCCCCTTAATTTCCTCCTGCTTGAGGCTTTGTTGTTAATGATAGCTTGATCAACGTGCACTACTTACAGATCAAGCAGTTCTTCTCCTTGGCAAGGCCTCTTACTTTGCTAGGTCGGGAACATTATTTTGCAGCGCATAAAATAATGCTTGAGGCTTTGATGTTAATGATAGCTTGATCAATGCTACTTACAAATTCAATTCTTCTCCTTGGCAAGGACTTTTACTTTGCTAGGTCAGGAACATTCTTTTGCAGCGCATAAAATAATGCTTGAGGCTTCGATGTTGATGATATATAGCTTGATCAACACTATTTACAAACCGAACAAGTCTTCTCCTTGGCAAGGACTTTTACTTTGCTAGGTCGGGAACATTCTTTTTGTTAGGAAACGCTGCTGTTGCTGAACTTTGGTTCAGTTTTGTGTGTTGCATGTAGTTGACTTATTTGTACTTTGTGGGAAAGTACCGATATTATATTTTGTAAACACAATATTTATGTTTGGACGAGAATGCAGGTGAACTTTCTAGTCCTGTCAAAACAAGTTGTTTACCACGTTGTTTTGAGTCGTGGGTTCGTGGCGTTCGCTCGGATTAAGTGCGTCGGCGCTTTTGATGTACGTCACAGAGAATGTCACTATTCTAGTCCATGGACAGTTCATCTAATTTTAGTTGTATCATGTTCGGTCTGAAATATTCTCGAGATTGAGTATTTACTATATAGGCCAGCGCGATGTGTATGTTAAAAAGGCTTCTACTTTGAGTTCTGCTACGATGTGCAGTTGTATGTATGGAATGCTAAATAAATCCTCGAACTCAATTTGACGAGTTTTTGTCTGCTGCTGTGAAGACGGGCCACGTAGAATAAAAGAACACAACTATACGACATTTGAGAACTTCGTCAATCTCAAGTGTCGTGTAACACTTTTGCAGCGCATAAAATAATGCTTGAGGCTTTGATGTTAATGATAGCTTGATCAATGCTACTTACAAATTCAATTCTTCTCCTTGGCAAGGACTCTTGCTTTGCTAGGTCAGGAACATTCTTTTGCAGCGCATAAAATAATGCTTGAGGCTTCGATGTTGAGGATATAATTATAGCTTGATCAACGCTTAAGTCTTAAAAATCAATTCTTCTCCTTGGCAAAGACTCTTATTTTGCTACGGTCGGGAACATTCTTTTGCTGCGCATATTTCCCACGTACAAACGACGGGTGTCCACAGCGAAGTGAACTGAGTGACAGGAAGAATTGCACGTGCACGTGCTTGCCTGTTGACCCACTAGTGCGTTGGACTTTGTAGGAGGGGAAGGTTTGCCATAGAATATGTTAGTTTATATTGCATGACTTCCCTTCTTTGTCTCTGTTATTCTAGTGAGAAAATATCCAGCGATATTTCTCCGTAGGCCTAAAGTTCGGCCTTGACCTAGGCAAAATAACTTGCGCAGCCGCAGTGACAAGTAAATGGAAAACTTGAACGAAATTTACAGCTGCAGCACGTGGGTAGCACCCGCACAACGTTATCACTTAACGTTTATTTCGTGCGTAGTGTTCTTCTTCTTCAGCGTTCCAGCGTAGTGTTAAAATTGCGCCTTTCCAAGACTGACACAAAATATAGTTCTACAACTTCTCCTTACTTTGGTCATGCCATATATACGTTACAGCTCCGAATCATCCATGGTATCGCGTGGTATTTTGTCTCGACGGGGTGAAAAAATATAATGACGTCACTCTCGGCAGAGCCTCGAGTGACGTCATCATATTCATTGACCCAGCCTCGACAAAATACCACGCGATATCATGGATGGACGGAGCTGTAACTTATACGTATGATATCCTGATAAACAGGCCCTCTAGAAAGTTTTTGATTTAAAAAAAAAAGATGTAGAATGATCTTTGTTTTTTTCAAGAAATAAGTCAGTCAATGTAAATGTTATTCATTAGAAACTAAGTTTTGTTTATTGGCCATGATTTTGAATGCGAATACTGATTTGGAAAAGATCAATTTATGATGACATAAATATGATAAGTTCGATACCACGCATGTTGACACCAGCAGACACAACAGTAGTGTGTCACTATTGATCAATTATTGTCCTTTTGTATTATGTAAAATTTAATATTATAAGTTAAAAAAAATAAAAAAATGTTCGTATCCCTCCATCGTTACTGTCTGAACAGATCTGTAGTAGTGAACATGTTAAAGAAATAACCTTTAAAGATGCAAGGTCTTCGCCTTGTGTTTGTAAACCACACATAAAAACACTTATTCACGTCACACATATACGCATGTACGATACTCTCTCTCTCTCTCTCTCTCTCTCTCTCTCTCTCTCTCTCTCTCTCTCTCTCTCTCTCTCTCTCTCTCTCTCTCTCTCTCTCTCTCTCTCTCTCTCTCTCTCTCTCTCTCTCTCTCTCTCTCTCTGTATGCGTAAGTAGGTATATGTGACGTGGTGCATATGTTACAGTAAATTCATCAAACCAGTCAATTTGTAAATTCACTCTGTAAATTTACCAATTTACTGAAAAATTCAGGAAATTTACAAATTTACTGAGTTTGACACCCAGGAAATTTACAAATTTACTGAAAATTTCAGTAAATTTACAAATTTACTGGTTTGATGAATTTACTGTAACACATATAAGTGTGTGTGGGTGGTGCGGATCTTTTTATCCCTTTGCATTATTTTGACATGTCATTTTCAATGCATTGTTATTTATTTGATATTCGTAAATGTAATGTAGTAGTTTGCAATACTGCATGATTAATCTTTACATGTATAACTTTTATGAATTTTTGTTCCGAGTCGGTTTATGATTGTTATTGTATCTATCTTTATACATGTCTTAGTTTTAGCAGGTACAGATTGTAAGACAAGGCGTCAGCCTAAAATCTCAATCCTTGAGTAATAAAGCTCGTTCGTTCGTTCGTTCTTTCGTTCGTTCCACAGTTACTTCTGTGGTTAAAGACATATTGTGCATTTTCTTTTTTGAACATATTTCTAATATTTAAATAATTGTAAAATGTCTACACATATATACATGCTTCATCATCACCATCATCATCATCATCATCATCATCATCATCATCTTTTTTTTCCACTTTATCTTTTAAAATGTGCTTTACTTTGTGTCTGTGCGTCCCCAGGACAGATTGTAAGAAAAGCCCAGCCTCACATTTTAATCCTTGTAACATAAAGTTCAGTTCAGTTCTCTCTCTTTCTATCTATCCCTACCTCTCTCTCTCTCCCGTATGGCTGGCTGTAGGCTATCCTTTGGCCAGCTCGGGCAAGAGGGACAAAATCATGTTGATTAAAATGTCGACAATTCCAGCTTAGGATCGTGGACAGGAATCGAAATCGTCTGTCTTCAAAGGTGCAGTCCTGGCGGGGATGTAGCTCAGTCGGTAGCGCACTGGATTTGTATTCAGTTGGCCGCTGTCAGCGCGAGTTCGATCCCAGGTTCGGCGGAAATTTATTTCACAGAGTCAACTTTGTGTGCAGAGTCTGCACGTTAAAGATCCCACGATTGACAAAAGGGTCTTTCCTGGCAAAATTGCTTAGGCACAGTTAATAATTGTCTACCATACCCGTGTGACTTGGAATAAGGCCGTGAAAGGTAAATATGCGCCGACATGGCTGCAATCTACTGGCCGTATAAAATTTCATCTCACACGGCATCACTGCAGAGCGCCTAGAACTGTACCCACGGAATATGCGCGATATAAGCCTCATTGATTGATTGATTGATTGAGTGAAAGCGATCCGGATCAGATCTGCTTCGGCTTTGCACATGAGATTATGCCATACCTCCACTTGGTCACATACAAGAAGTCAACATCCTGATGGGTACGAGTCCAGTTTGATAGTGTTGTTTTTTTATCAATTAATTATTCTCATCGTATATACAATGAAAAAAAGAACAGAAAAAAAATCCAGCCCAGATCTGAGCAGAACATTTTACACAGGAATGTCTGCACCTTTAAGCAATAATAGCAAGACGAGAATTGCACAGTAGAGGCTGATTACTCAAAGAGACGGGTCGGCAAAAGGTTCGTGTGTGTTTGTAAAGGAAGGAGATTGGGGGGAGGGGGGGAGGGGTGAAAGGAACAGGAAAGGTCTTGACCAACAAAGAGATGAAGCCGGGTCACTTCAGTATGTACATGCAACCCGGCTGCACCCCTCTAGTCAAATTTGACAGGAACACGAACACAGCCGACTTTCAACATTCGCGTAAGGCGAAATTACAACATTTAGTCAAGCTGTCGAACTAACAGAATGAAACTGAACTCACTGCATTTTTACAGCAAGAGCGTATACTCGTAGCATCGTCAGTCCATCGCTCGATGCAATGGCAGTGAAATTGACAGGAAGAGCGGGGTAGTAGTTGCGCTGAGAAGGTTAGCACGCTTTTCTTTATCTCTATTCTTTTTAACTTTCTGAGCGTGTTTTTAATCCAAACATATCACATCTATATGTTTTTGGAATCAGAAACCCATAAGGAATAAGATAAAATTGTTTTTAAATCGATTTCGAAAATTTTATTTTAATAATAATTTTTGTATTTTTAATTTTCAGAGCTTGTTTTTAATCCAAATATAACATGATTTATATGTTTTTGGAATCAGAAAATGATAAAGAATGAGATAAACGTAAATTTGGATCGTTTTAAAAACAATTTTTTTTTTTTTACAATTTTTAGATTTTTAATGACCAAAGTCATTAATTAATTTTTAAGCCACCAAGCTGAATTGCAATACCGAAGTCCGGCCTTCGTCGAAGATTGCTGGGCCAAAATTTCAATCAATTTGATTGAAAAATGAGGGTGTGACAGTGCCGCCTCAACTTTTACAAAAAGCCGGATATGACGTCATCACAGATATTTATCGAAAAAAAGAAACAAACGTCCGGGTATATCATTCCCAGGAACTCTCACGTCAAATTTCATAAAGATCGGTCCAGTAGTTTGGTCTGAATCGCTCTACACACACACATACACACACACAGACACACACAGACACACACAGACACACACACACACACACAGACACACACACACACACATACACACACACACACACCACGACCCTCGTCTCGATTCCCCCTCTACGTTAAAACATTTAGTCAAAACTTGACTAAATGTAACAAGTCGCGTAAGGCGAAAATACAATATTTAGTCAAGTAGCTGTCGAACTCACAGAATGAAACGCAATGCCATTTTACTCGTAGCATCGTCAGGCCACCGCTCATGGCAAAGGCAGTGAAATTGACAAGAAGAGCGGGGTTATTATCAAAATTAAAGTGTCCAAATCAATTTAAAAGCACTTTCATCTTATTCCTTGTCGGTTCCTGATTCCAAAAACATATATATAGATATGATATGTTTGGATTAAAAACACGCTCAGAAAGTTAAAACAAAGAGAGGTACAGAAAAGCGTGCTATCCTTCTTAGCGCAACTACTACCCCGCTCTTCTTGTCAATTTCACTGCCTATGCCGTGAGCGGTGGACTACGAGTATACGGTCTTCCTGCGTTGCATTGCGTTCAGTTTCATTCTGTGAGTTCGACAGCTACTTGACTAAATATTGTATTTTCGCCTTACGCGACTTGTTTGTTCTTTTCTTTTTTTACAGCAGTACTTACAACTAAGACAAAAATACGTACACGCCAAACAGACCCGGATAACACCACAAGACATCAGGCCACTACTGTTGCTCTCTTATTGACAGCTTGCACGTCCAATCTCTCCGTCTTGGTGCATCACCCTCGTTCCCCTGTTCCCCGTTCGCCCCTTTCCATCTTTCATCTCTCTCTGGACTCTGTGCATTGCCAGCAGTGCCGCCGCGCCTTAAAAGTCCGATTGCCGATGTACGGTTCCCAAACAATCAGTCCAACGTCTGGGATGATGGGACAATCCTCGACTCCGCTAACCTTGTTCCTTCCCCAACAGACCCCCTGACCCCCCCCCCCCCCCCCCGCCCCTCCCCCATCTTGTCTATCTTTCATCTCTGTGTGTACTCAGTTCATAACAGCAGTGCCACGCCTTTCAAAGCTGATTGCTGATTTACTGTTCCCAACCAATCAGTCCAGCGTCTCGGATCATAAGGACAATCTTCAACTCTGCTAACCTTTCTCCAGCTAAACCGCCCCCCCCCCCCTCTCCACGCCCCTCTCTCGCCTATTACCCAAATCCCTGCTACCATCTCCCATCCATCCCCCCTCCCCCTCCATTACACAACCTCTGACGCTCCTGTAAACTGATGCTGATTAAAACAGTTCCCAAACCGTTAGTGCACCGTCAGAAATCACTGGGTAATCGCCAACGGTGACCACTTCCGCCCCTTCACACACACCCCTCCCCCCCCCCACCACACATACACGCATACACACATACACACGCAGACACGCACGCAGACACGCACGCAGGCACAGACACACACGAACACACGTACACACATACACGCACGCAAGCTTACACGTACGCAAGCACACACATACAGACACACACACACACACACACACATGCATGTACCCCCCCCCCCCCCACACACACACACACGTACATACAGACATACACACGCACGTAATAATGTAGCTTACAGGTGTACAATGTCTCAGGTCAGATGGCCATCTAAGTTCCGTGTCGATTGTTGAGTCAACTGTATTTTCTCCTGACATGTCCATTCCTGACTTATTCGACAATCATCAGCATCGTATTTTTGCATCCTTCCTCCTACCCACCCCCCTCTCCCCCCACCCCCTCTCCCTTGTACACGCACGTTTTTCAAGATCATGTGGTCATTTCCAAGTTGACCATTGTACTGCCTTCCCATCTCATCTTTGGATGTAGCTTCTTACCATCCCTATCACCACTGCATCCCTCAACCCACCACCACCAATCCTTTGAAATCATTAGAGGTTGGCCTAGTGGTAAGGCGTCCGCCCCGTGATCGGGAGGTCGTGGGTTCGAACCCCAGCCGGGTCATACTTAAGACTTTAAAATTGGCAATCTAGTGGCTGCTCCGCCTGGCGTCTGGCATTATGGGGTTAGTGCTAGGACTAGTTGGTCCGGTGTCAGAATAATGTGACTGGGTGAGACATGAAGCCTGTGCTGCGACTTCTGTCTTGTGTGTGGCGCACGTTAAATGTCAAAGCAGCACCGCCCTGATATGGCCCTCCGTGGTCGGCTGGGCGTTAAGCAAACAAACAAACCAAACAAAATTCCCTTGGAAAAAAGTGTGGCTAACCATTTCTCTGTGTGGAATACAAAACATTAATGGTAGGTTATTGGAACGTTTATTTTTTAAGGACTGGGTGGCCGAGTGGACTGGGTGGCCGAGTGGACTGGCCGAGTGGACTGGGTGGCCGAGTGGACTGGGTGGCCGAGTGGTAACGCACTTGCGCTCTGAAGCGAGAGGTTGCGAGTTCGACCCTGGGTCAGGGCGTTAGCAATTTTCTCCCCCCCTTTCCTAACCTAGGTGGTGGGTTCAAGTGCTAGTCTTTCGGATGAGACGAAAAACCGAGGTCCCTTCGTGTACACATACATTGGGGTGTGCACGTTAAAGATCCCACGATTGACAAAAGGGTCTTTCCTGGCAAATTTGTATAGGCATAGATAAAAAATGTCCACCAAAATACCCGTGTGACTTGGAATAATAGGCCGTGAAAAGTAGGATATGCGCCGAAATGGCTGCGATCTGCTGGTCGATGTGAATGCGTGATGTATTGTGTAAAAAATTCCATCTCACACGGCATAAATAGATGCCTGCGCCTTGAGTCCGAGTCTGGAGATACGCGCGCGATATAAGACTTCATATAACAATTTTTTGACAAAGCAATACGCTACATTATGTTACAAAATTATCATTATAATCCTTGTGTTAAATTAGTTATAAAATGTAACGTTTTGGTGTGTTTTTTGACAATACGTACACGTTCCAATAACCTACCATTCTTGTTTTTTGGATTCTGAATTCTAAAACTTTAGCAGTCTTTCTGTGTTTGTATTTTTTTCTTTGTGGAATAGGACTATTTCTTAGACACACACCATAACTCAACAGGTCGGGTTCTCCTTACGGTGGGAATTTTTGGAAGAATTGAATGCTAAACATGGTGATGACTCCCAAACACTTCTTCCTACACACGAATGACTGTCTGCAACAACAGCACTGATGTTCGTAAAATCATAGTGCAGGTGACTAGAAACCCAACTAAATCGCTAGGAAAACGTCCAAACGTGTAAATACCCCCCCCCCCCCTCTCTCTCTCTCTCTCTCTCTCTCTCTCTCTCTCTCTCTCTCTCTCTCTCTCTCTCTCTCTCTCTCTCTCTCTCTCTCTCCGTAGTGTTGTGCGATTGTTATGTTGTACCTTTTTTGCACCTGATGAGTTAAATTATTTGCAACGTTAATCATTTGTTCACACTCCGATCCTTCATAAGGGGCTATGGCCTATTGAATAAATTATCTGCGTCTGCGTCTGCGTCTCTCTCTCTCTCACTTTATCTCCCCCCCCCCCTCTCTCTCTCTCTCCCTCTCCCAGAGTTTGTTAATGTCCGTTTTCCAGTCCGTTTTCCAGTCCGTTTTCCAGTCCGTTGTCGTGCTCTCAGCATCCTGATCATACTCCCGATGTAGCTCTGCGGCTTCCTTTGGGCTTCCTTTTGAAATCAGCCCCGACAAGTGTCACCATAAACCGCGCCATGCTGTCATGCAGAATGGCAGGGTGGGCTGTTTCCAGCATAAATAACGAACATAAAGTCCATCATCTCTGACAGTCTATCAGGCAAACCCACCCCATCTTCGCCCCAGTTTGGACTTCTGTGTTATTTGGCCTTCATGTTGTTGTTGTTGTTGTTTTTGTTGTTGTTCATATTCTTTCTTTTCTTGTTCGTGTTACTTCCTGTATTTGTCCTCTCAATTTCTGTCTCGTTCCCTACTTCTGTCTGTCTGTCTGTCTGTCTCTCTCGCTCTTACACTTTGAGCAATCGATCTAAAACTGATCTAATTTTATTCCTTATCATTTCCTGATTCCAAAAACAAACAGATATGTTATAGCTATGAGTTTGGTAATTAAAAATCTGAAAATGTTAATTAAAATTAACGCTTTAGTAATCGATCTAAAATTGATTTCATTTTATTTCTTAACATTTTCTGATTCTAAAAACATATAGATATGCTATGTTTGGATTAAAAACAACTCAGAAAGTTAAAAAGACTAGAGAAAAGCGCCCCTGCCTGCAAAGCGCTTTACGCTACTGCGCCATACTGTCTAAATTGTCACTTCAAGCGATCAGCGAGCCGCAGGTAATCGGTGCAAGCGCTATTGTATGACGGCTTACTAGTGCCAAAACTATAAATTAGTAATTTTCACGCGTTAATTATTAATTTTCATGTGCCTCTTGACTGTGGGGGCTCAATCCGCATGCGCGACTGTTACACCGGCCAGAGCGAAACATCCTTCGATTCGAAACGTTTCTGGTCCATAGTTTTTTTAATCCGATGCAAATTAACAATAAGAGCTGAGCGCATGTGTAGATAACCGTGACATACAACTGTCTGTCCGACAACGTGTTGAATAACGAATTCTATCGAAAGATATTTGTGAAAGTGTGTGAGTTTCGACCGAAGATATCCGTCTGCTAGTGGGCGGACCTTTAGTACATGTCCGGCCGCCGCCATTTCTCCTCTCTCGGTTCGAACATTTTTGGATCGATTATCCTTCACTAATACACTACAAAGCAAAGTTATGAGTGTGGTAGTAGAAACAAATATGAGGTACGACTGTCTGCCCGACACGTGACTTGTCGAATAAGGAATTATATTGAAAGATATCTGTCAAAGTGTGAGACCACAGCTGATCAAAAGTCCGTCTGCTACGAACAGCTTCGATTCGACAGTTTTCGGTGTCGATTATTCTTTTCTAAGATACCCAAAACAACGTTAAGGAAAGCGCTAATGCAGAAAACTGTGACATGCATCTTCCCGTCGGATAACTTGCTCGATAAGGCCTTCTATTAAAATATATTTCAGAAATAGTGTGAGAGTGATGTTTGCCGGACGTTGAAGCCTCTCAGTGCGGACTCTTAAAGTCCGACTACTGTGACCGAAAACAAGGCAAAAATGAAAATTAGTAATTAACACTGTTAAGTACTAATTTTCACGTGAAAATGGTAACCCTAGGTTTTGGCACTAGTAAGCCGTCATACTATTGCCCTATAGCATTGTCTCAAAACAACAGTGATAAGAGTTGTCCGTCCCTGCCATAGCCCGCGGCGCTGTCGGCGGGTAGTTCCGGTTGTTTTGTTTACGTCCAAAATGGCTGAACGAGAGCAGAAGATTAGTGGTGGAGAGAAACGTTACTGTGTCTGCTGTTCAAAATGCTGGGTAAAGAAGTTGAAGGGCGGATTGTCCTGCGGTTCCATTTTGCAAACACATACCGGAACTACCTGCCGTTCCAGGGGCGCAACTCTGTCCGACTATCGCGTTAGTTACGAGACAGTGCTATACGGGCTTGTCATTTTCTGCCCTTTTGTTTTAGTGAGGCTGAGGCGCACGAACCGAAAAAGGGTGCCCCCCAAACGGGAGAGAACAAACTGCGGAGTCTGATTCGTTGAAATCTCAAAAAACCTCAATTTCAACCAATCCAACACCGCTGCTGGCTTCCACTCGGTTGGTAAGTTTCTCGTGCACCTGGGCCATGGTGTCTGCCTGTGTCTGTATCTGTGTCAGTGTGCCATAATCATAGCCTGGATTCTTTGCCTCAACTGTTAAGCCCAACACATTTCAATGTCAACCAATACAACACGGCAGCTGGCTCCCACTCGGTTGGTAAGTTTCTCGTACACCTGGGCCATGGTGTCTGCCTGTGTCTGTGTCTGTGTCAGTGTGCCATAATCATAGTCTAGATTCTTTGCCTCAACTGTTAAGCCCAACACATTTCAATGTCAACCAATACAACACGGCAGCTGGCTCCCACTCGGTTGGTAAGTTTCTCGTACACCTGGGCCATGGTGTCTGCCTGTGTCTGTGTCTGTGTCAGTGTGCCATAATCATAGTCTAGATTCTTTGCCTCAACTGTTAAGCCCAACACATTTCAATGTCAACCAATACAACACGGCAGCTGGCTCCCACTCGGTTGGTAAGTTTCTCGTACACCTGGGCCATGGTGTCTGCCTGTGTCTGTGTCTGTGTCAGTGTGCCATAATCATAGTCTAGATTCTTTGCCTCAACTGTTAAGCCCAACACATTTCAATGTCAACCAATACAACACGGCAGCTGGCTCCCACTCGGTTGGTAAGTTTCTCGTACACCTGGGCCATGGTGTCTGCCTGTGTCTGTGTCTGTGTCAGTGTGCCATAATCATAGTCTAGATTCTTTGCCTCAACTGTTAAGCCCAACACATTTCAATGTCAACCAATACAACACGGCAGCTGGCTCCCACTCGGTTGGTAAGTTTCTCGTACACCTGGGCCATGGTGTCTGCCTGTGTCTGTGTCTGTGTCAGTGTGCCATAATCATAGTCTAGATTCTTTGCTTCAACTGTTAAGCCTTTTCTGTCTTAAATCTGCCCGAAACGTCTGACTGTGCTAGTGTCGGTGGGTGTGTCTCCATAGTCTGAATTCGTAACCTCAAGTTCTGATAGAAGTGTTATCGTATGTCGGCTATAATCTTTCTAAACTCGACTCCCAGTGGTGAGATAACATCGTCAAACAAGCCGAGGTTTCTTCTCGTTAGTACGGATTTGACAGCCTTAGGGGACGAAGTGTGTATTTCTGTATGGAGACATCGATAAAGGCAAAGGTGTTAAAGGAATAAAGACGTTTTCAAAGAGTGATGCAGTCATGTGCACTGACCTAAATAATATCCTATAAACATCGCTGCATTTTTTTTTAAGTAACAATTCCTGGAATTTCCCTCAAGCTGTACGCTTATTTACCGACTGGCAGTGTTGGACCGATGCTTTCAAGACTATGATTGATTTACAAGTTTCTGGAGATATAATTCCAGAGCAAATTAACTCAGTGCTCTTCATTATATTCTACAATTAAAATTAGAAGAGATGCCAAAACAAACCTGCTTTTCCATTCAACAGAGGCTCTGTGGCAAGATTCAAGATTTTAGACAGACAAAGGCAAACACAGACACAGACAGACACACACAGACAGACAAACACAGACACAGACACATAAACATGTCTGTTTACCGTATACAATGCACGACATACACACGAACTGTTACCAAACCGATATGCGATTTGGGACCAATGCAAGTTTTTTGTCCTTTCTCGTGTGATCTTGCCGCGAGGTGGCGCCAGTTACCAGCCGAAAGAAAGAGGGGGCATAACCTCACCAGAACCGCCCATGTAAGCCTCCAATATTTCAGAACCTGCTCTTATTAGCATAACAAGTCATTTTAGATACCTTTGAAGTGACGGAATGAACTGTACAGATGCCACTCCTTTTACATGGCGTCTTGCATCGAACCATAAGCGGCGGCTATTGTTGATGCACATCTTTAAGGAAAGGAGACAACTCTGTCAATATTATCTGTGCGAATTGTCTCCCTTGGCGCATGACGGCAGTTTTTTCTTCAATCAAATTACCAAATTAATTTTTTATGCTTAATCGTGGAGCTTAATCAGTCAATTAATTTCACGATAATTATGTTTTTGGGTTGAGTAGAAGGACTTGTATCAAAAATTAGTCAATAATGCCACCGGATTGTGGGCTATGAATTTAACACACTAAAGTTCAAGGTTACCCTGTGTCAACCAAACGTGGTGGAATTCCCTGTAGGTGGATGTCTTCTTCTTCTTTCTTCTGCGTTCGTGGGCTGAAACTCCCACGTACACTCGTGTTTTTTGCACGAGTGGAATTTTACGTGTATGACCGTTTTTTTACCCCGCCATTTAGGCAGCCATACGCCGTTTTCGGAGGAGGTGGATGTCTTCTATGAAGCGGGTCTCCAGTATACAGGGAATACACCCGGGTGGATTCCCTGTAGTATAGTAGGATAGTGCTCAATTTCGCGCCAAGCGCGTGACTACCGTTAATCGATTTGAATGACCAAGCGTTACTTCCCCTTCAAAATGGCGGTTGGACAGGAGAATCTTTTTTGTAAATCCTGAATTCGTTTGCGGCATTCAGCCAACCAAACAAGCTTCGGAGAGAAAGACGGATACTCCAAACGTGACCTCCACCCAACATGTATTCTGTTTTCATCGCTGGTACTCACGTCATTGAATCGCTTTTACTTTCACTCTCGTAAGCTTGAAGGAACTCCATGGCGTCTAACGGAAGTATACAGACTATGTAACGCTTTGCAGTATGTCGTTATTGCCAACACATTATTTTAGCTGCGTTTTCTTTCATTAAGATATCGATTTCAACTTTTGTTCAATATCAAATTGCAAAACGGAATCGAATTTCTAAGAAATACCAAAAACAAATCCGAAAAACATCAAATTCTAACGATTTTGCTAAACAGATCACGTAACTTCCTGCGAGATCGGCAAAACAGTACAAGAAATCCTCCCGGGTGTATTCCCTGTATACAGGAAAAACTGCAACAGGAAGTGCACCTACAGAGGGAATACGCCCACGTTTGGTCGACATAGACCCTTCAGTGATACTAAGGGCTAAGAAGATTCACAGAGCCGGTGAGGGGGTGCAGGGCGCAGACTGGTTTGACCGTGGAGGATGCATGACGGAGGGTTGGGGTGTAGGGGTTAAGGAGAGAGGTGGGGGGGGGGGGGTGGAGAAGATAGGGTAAGCGTAGATTGGGATGTGGGATATGAGAGGATGCGTCAGTGCGCGTAAGTTTGTGTGTGTGGGTGTGCGTGTGTGTGTGTGTGTGTGTGCGTGTGTATGTGTGTGTGTGTGTGGTGTGTGGCGGTGTATTTGTGTGTAAGTGTGTGCCGCCGGTGTGTGTGTGTATGTGTGTGTAGTTGTTTGTGTGGTGTGTGTGCGTGTGCGTGTGTGTGCGTGTGTGCACGAATGCATGCGTACGTGCGTGCATGTGTGTGTGCGCGCGCGCGCGCGTGTGTGTGTGTGTGTATGCGTGTATGTGTGTGTGTGTGTGTGTGTGTGTGTGTGCGTGCGCGCGCGCGTGTGTGTGTGTGTGTGTGTGTGTGTGTAGAAGTGTGTGTGTTTGTGTGCGTAGAAGTATGTGTGTGTGTGTGTGTGCGTATGATAGAGAAGGTTAAAGGGAGAGAGAGACAGAGACAAAAACAGAAGAAGAGGTGCCAGAGGGAGATTGTGGATTGTGGAAGAAAACAAGGGATAGATGTGTGGGAAGTTCGTGGTGAGGGGAAAGCGGGGGTTGGGAGACGGACAGGCAACTCAGACCATTCGCATAGAAGAGGGATCGTGAGAGTGTAGGTTTCAATTCGGGTAGGGGGAAAGGGTATACAATGGGGTTCGGGTGGGGGGGGGGGGGAAGGGTATACAATGGGGGTCGGGGGGGAAGGGTATACAATGGGGGTCGGTTTCGGTGATTATATCGCAGAATATGACTCTAGTCTCCCACCATCATCAGGACAGGCAACAGCCCACAGCCAAAGCTGGGCTGGAATGACACAGGATTAGGTTGCAGCCAAAGTCCGGATAATGACCAGACAACAATCATACTTGAGGCATTTTCTGGCATCCACGAATCAATATGAGGAGAATATTGCTTTTGAGTAGTACCCCCGAAGGCGCCGTATGGCTGCCTGAATGGGTGGGGTAAAAACGGTCATACACGTACAAACCCACTCGTGCAAACGCATGAGTGAACGTGGGAGTTTCAGCTCATGAACGAAGAGGGAGAAGAAGAAAATTGCTTGTGATCGAGTGTGCGTCCTCCGTCCGTACAGAATGCCAACCTTAACGTCTTGACATTGGTTAGAACAGTGTTTTGTTCACATTCGTGTCATGCGAAGCCAAGGAAACAAGTATACAACAAAGGAGCGTAACACTTTAAAGTTAGGAATGTGCTCTTTAGAGACAACATGAAGTAAAGTAGGGTGGCGACAATGTTGTGAAGTCATATTTTAAAGGTCCTTGTCTACATTTTTATACCGAAATCGCCATTTGACCATTAAAATGCAGAGTCTATTATCTACAAATATCAACAATACACCCCCTTTCGATCAAGAAAGACGAAGCCAGTGTAGCCGTTTGAAAATTCATTGTAGTATTCCAGCGTAGTACTCATAGTAGGATATCCTTATTTGGAAAATGCCAAGCGCAAAACTCCTCTCAAATCCCGTGCATTTAGTGCGTTTAAAAAAAAAGCGTGGACAGCGCTCCAGTGTCAAACTGTTGCTGCACTTGTTTGGGCGTGGCTATAAGCATAGTGACATGAATTTGATTGGTCAGTATTTTTAGGCAAAGCACATGTTCTCAGCAAACAGAAAACAAAATATTGGAAGCGTGATGAGTCACGCTACCCAAAAATAAAATCTTTTTTTACATATATTTTTTTTTTATAACTTTTTTCCCCATGGTTCATTCATCATCTGACATAACTTTTTAGCGAAATCTAACCATAAGATTATTGAAAAAAAGCAAAAATGTAGACGAAAAATAGAGCTTAATTTATACTCGTTAACACGTACAAAATTGTCGCGAAACACTTTAAACAACATTCAAACTGTCAAAAAGAGTGGAGTGACTGTATACTCCGAAATGCTTGATTCAACCGTGTTATGTATGACGTCAGACATTATCAAACTTATTGGATACAACAAATTGCTGTTTCCCCATCGCTTTGAGTGAAGAAAGAACATTCTCATTTAAAACAAAATGTGCCATAATGATTTTGTCACCGATCATGTGCCATTAAAATGAAAAATGCACGTGCTCGTCCCGTGCGCACACTAATAACAAATACCACGTGCAACCCACAGAAAACATGACAGCCATTGTGAACTTTATTCGATGTAAGAATCAATTTGCGTTTGATATTTCTTCCGGGACACACAGTTTCAGAATGTGTACTATCTTTTGACGTTGAGTATATTGACTGAATGTAAAAAAAATAAAAGTAAATGAATATAAAATT
>NC_090260.1:32661146-32680833 GCF_037325665.1 Littorina saxatilis | reverse complement strand
ACACACACACACACACACACACACACACACACACACGCACACACACAAATATACTTACACAAACACACACATCACACGTACACACACGAATATTCGTACGAGTTTTCTTGTGCTGGATCGGTATTCTCTACGGTTTTACCGCTTGAAGTGTCATTAGGAGTTGAGAAACCACGCTCAGATGGCACTTACGTTGTAGTAATTGTTTTCTTCTTCTCGATAATTGCCTCGAAAATGCATCAAGAATACCGTTTTGTAACTGGGGAAAACGCAAACCGGTGTTTTGTTTTCAACCCGATTTTACTCTGTTTTGTTGTTGTTGTATACCGCTGAAGCTTTACCTTTTTTGTTTTTGTTTGTTCGTTCATGGGCTGAAACTCCCACGGCTTTTACGTGTATGGCCGTTTTTACCCCGCCATCTAGGCAGCCATACGCCGCTTTCGGAGGAAGCATGCTGGGTATTTTCGTGTTTCTATAACCCACCGAACTCTGACATGGATTACAGGATCTTTTTCGTGCGCACTTGGTCTTGTGCTTGCGTGTACACACGGGGGTGTTCGGACACCGAGGAGAGTCTGCACACAAAGTTGACTCTGAGAAATAAATCTCTCGCCGAACGTGGGGACGAACTCACGCTGACAGCGGCCAACTGGATACAAATCCAGCGCGCTACCGACTGAGCTACATCCCCGCCCGTTTTACCTTTTAAATCAAAAGACTTTGTTGATTTGCAACGCGTGAACAGGCCTGTCGAACAGACACGGAAGTGCCATAATTAAATGATAAATTAAGATCGGAGCATTAATTTGTATCGCCCACACATCCCCCGAAATCGGTGTATGCTGCCTGAATGGCGGGGTAAAAACGGTCATACACGTAAAAATCTACTCGTGCCATAAACATGAGTGAACGTGGGAGTCTAAGCCCATGAACAAAAAAGAAGAAGAAGAAGAAGTATCGCCCACACACAAACAAAATAGTTAACTTGCCACAGACCTTCAAACATTCGGTATTTACTTGTGTGTTTTTAGCTCCATACAAATGACTGAAGTTCGCAAGAAAGCAATGCGTACTAAGTCTGCAAGAAGTGGATTTGCAATGCTACGAAATGACGACTGACAGCTAGCTCTGGATCTGGTTTTGACTTATTGGTACTAAAAATCAGCTTCGGGCAAATTTGAAGAAAAAAACATACATTTTTAATAATAGTAAGATGTCGGGACTGAGATAGTTAAAAAATAAAATTATTCTTACTCTGTTTATGTGTCTTCTAGTCACAGCTGTGTTGATGCACATAGTAGTGGTCACAGCAGATTTCTTTGTATAGTCATCATTTTCGATTTTTTGTTTTTACTAGCACAGCCTACCACAGGACAAAAAGCTGCTGTTTTTGTATTTATTGATCACGTTTCCATTCAGAAAAGGCGAACTAAACAAGAAATTCCTCCGATAGGAAAAACACCCCCGTCAAAGGGAAATAACCTTCTCAGTTGGTGGCAGTGAGAATGGTTATTTCCCTTTGACCAACGGGGGTGTCCCTCTATAAGTCCTTGTATAATTTTAATCCACCAATAACTCCCTAACCGTGTGTTTGAGTGGTCCCAATTTTTGTAAGGACCGTCTCAGGAATGTATACATTCTGTTCACCAAGTTTGGTGACGATCGGTCCGTTCATTCTTGAGATCTACTTGCGAACACAAACACACAAACACATCGACCGAATCCTATACACACCCCTATACCGGGGGTGTAAAAAGGGACATGTGTTTTTAAACTCTAGTACGAGTGATACTAACACAAGACCCATTTATCACAGGATTAGCTGGATTAGTTTCAAATGTTTTTATTTTTAGGATTTGTGGCTGTCAAACAGAAAGGATATTAATCTGAAATATTCTGCGATGCCTATGCTAGTTCTTTTTATTTGTATATTCTTTCTTTTATTTTTACTTTAGCCATTTTGTTTTACATTAACAGGCTAGATGTTTTTCTGTTGTTTGTTTGTCTTTTTTTGTGTGTGTAACTTTTTGCTTTATAAGAAAAAGAAGTTTGTTTTAGTTCTTATTTGTTTTTGTTCTGTCTTTCTGTCTGTATGTCTCTCTGTCTGTTCGTCTGCCTGTTTGTCTGTCTGTACGTCTGTCTGTTTGTCTGTCTGTCCGTCTGTCTGTTTGTCTGTCTGTCTGTCTTTTATGGGGTCTTTCTTTCTTTCTTTTTTTCTTCTTTTTACACTTAGTCGTGTCTGTGCATGTGTGTGTGTGTCTGTGTCTGTGTCTGTGCATGTGTGTGTGTAGAGCGATTCAGACTAAACTACTGGACCGATCTTTATGAAATTTGACATGAGATTTCCTGGGAATGATATCCCCGGACGTTTTTTCATTTTTTCAATAAATACCTTTGATGACGTCATATCCGGCTTAAAAACTAATGAATGAGTTTGGTCATTAAAAATCGGGAACTTGTAATTAAAATGGTGGTTTTTTTAATAAACGATCCAAAAACAATTTCATTTTATTTTTCGTCATTTTCTGATTCCAAAAACATATACATATGTTATATTTGGATTACAAACAAGCTCTGAAAATTAAAAATATAAACATTATTATTTAAATTATTTTTCCGAAATCGATTTAAAAACAATTTCATCTTATTCCTTGTCGGTCCCTGATTCCAAAAACTTATAGATATGATACGTTTGGATTAAAAAACAAACTCAGTAAGCTAAAAAGAATAGACATACAGAAAAAGCGTGTTATACTGCTCAGCGCGACCACTACCGCACTATTCTGCATGGCTTGTCGATTTCACTGCCTTTGCCACGAGCGGTGGACTGACGAAACTACGAGTATGTGGTCTTGGTGAACAAAGCAGTGCGTTCAGTTTCATTCTGTGAGTTCGACAGCTTGACTAAATGTTGTTATTTTGCCTTACGCGACTTGTTTATTTCTTTCTTTCATTTTTTTCTCTTTTTTTTTCGTTCTAGATATGCTTGACGGTTATGTTTGACCGTTATGTTTGATGGCAACTTTAGCTTTACAGAAGGTATTCTACAATATTCAAAAACAAACCGTGACAGTTGTGCAAAAGTATGAAGTACTGGAGAGTGCTGAGGTTTAGTTAAGACGTCACTTCTTCGCACTGAAACTTTTGTTTGTATTTCTTTGTTGATCTTCTTCAAATGGAATATAAAATATGAACGAATTGTGACAGATATAAGCCTACATAGTTTTTAAAAAGATGTGTAAACTGTCAAAAATGTATGTGCGCGCGCGCGTGTATGTGTGTGTGTGTGTGTGTGTGTGTGTGTGTGTGTGTGTGTGTGTGTGTGTGTGTGTGTGTGTGTGTGTGTGTGTGTGTGTGTGTGTGTGTGTGTGTGTGTGTGTGTGTGTGTTTAAAAGGCCCTGTTCCTGAGAATTAGTGCTTATAATCTCAAAAATGAAACTGCATGATAGATATACAAATACGCACAAGAAAAATAGATTGTGATCACTTTGTTGAGCATCAGGGGACGAAATCCGTTTACTAGATAACCAGACAGAATATAACTATCTTTTAATGAAAGCAATCAACAAACCTAAATATGCAAACATAAATGACTTATCAAGCGAATTATTTGCAAATAGAAAGGAAAATAACACAATTTGGGAATTTTGTGTATACTTGTTTCTCCTAAAAGTGAAGGTTGTTTTATTGTATTTCATGTTTATTATAAGCATTCCCGTTGTGTAACAATATAAGATGTTTGATGGGTTGTTGACAGACCAGCTTTTTTGTCGGTCCGAGGGGAAGCATATCGTCTTTTGTTTCTCATTTATCGGCCTTGGTCAATAAATATGAAACAAAAGACGATAATGCTCCCCCTCGGACCGACAAAAAAGCTGGTCTGACAACAAACCACCAAACATCGTTTTTGTCATCATTTTGGTTGTGAGAAAATAAGCGCCAAATCAACACAGGGAGCCATGCTTTGAAACACGAGTTCCGTTTTGATAAAACATGGTTTGGGGCCCCAGCACGTTGTTGCAATCAAAGCTGGCGTGTGAAAGCAACTTTCTGTGTTTTGAGTTCATAAAATGTTTGGATAAATATGTCAGGTTTGAGGATGCACAGTTCTGTAGGTTCCTCTAAAAATTCCACCCCCTCGGTTTTCAGTTGTAAATATTAAGCTTAATGATCGAATGTGGAAGCTACGTTGGGTCAAAGGTCACAGAAGATTTGCGTCGTGCAGCAAAGGAAAAAATCGCGATCTTGTTTCCGACTGATTGCCTCTTTGTTTTTCATTAGACCTAGTACCTGTCATTCTGCTTGCTCGGCTTTGTTAGATGTTTGCATAATTATCTTGTTGCTATGTTCTTTGCTTTTATTATTATTTCTTATTTGCGCTTCGTTTATCGATACAACGTCTTGTGCACGGGTCAAAATGTTTGTGTCATGGGTCAATTGGTTTGACTTGAACTTGACGTTCGTGTTTCTCCGAACGTCTGTGTATCGAAACACAGATACACGCACTCCATGATTTTGTAAGAAGACAAAACATATCGCTAGGTTTCATTTGTTTGTGATGAATTTATGACCTTTCATGAAGTAGTTTTGTTTTTTGTTTACTTTTGCCAGTTTGTCAGTTCGTTTTTGGAACTTTGCAAAGCAGTGTCGTGTCGTCTGTTTAGGTCTGGGGAAACGCCAATGAAAAGAGCCGAAGAATCCCCGAGTGTTTCTATTGGGTTTGCTTTTGATTATCCATGTATAACCTGCTTCCTGCAACTACGGTAACCGGGGATTTATTGCATGGGGAACATGAGATTTATTTCCCAGGTGTTTGTGAATGAAAACTCGTGAAAATGATGACAATGAAGTGTATTCTATTCTTTTTTATTCCATTCATTTCTCTTCTAATCTTTTGTCGTCTCTTCTCTTCTCTTCTATTCTGTTACACTCTATTCTATTCTATTTGTTCCTCATTCTATTTACACATGAAGACCATTATTTTTAACTGAAGCAAGTTTCTGCATGTGTATTTCAAACCTAAAGGTTTCATGGCACAGTCTTTTCTATTCTATTCTATTCTATTCTATTCTGTTCTATTCTATTTTATTCGATTCCATTCCATTCCATTCTTTTCTATTCTGTTTGCACATGAAGGATATTTCCATTGAAGTAAGTATCTTTCTTAATCTATCTTACTGTCACGATCGGGTGACAGAGACCAGGAAAGCGTCATTCAGTGGAGTGCCTGTTCTTGGTCGGTTATGATAGAAAGCGCCTGTGCGTGATATTGGACACAGCAGAGTTTGCTGACAGTGCTCAACGAACACGGATGTTTTGAAACGCACGAGCTTCACAGTGCGGGTTTCTGCTGTCATAGAGCTGACGGTTTTTCGCTGACAGCGCACACGGGATTTTCACGGATTGAGTTTCTCGTGTCTTTTTTCTGCTTGGGGAGGCAGAATTGTGTATAGCTGGACTGGTTTTTGTGACAAGGTCAGTCACGTGTATTTGGCTAGGTTGTCTGACAGAGACACGAGTACGGGGCACTTGACACCCAGCGGCAGAAGGGGAAGGATCTAGAGTATGATGGTTTTTCACCGAATATTATATTCGGCACTCTAGGGGAACTTCCACTGCCACATGTTTTGCTGAGGACAAGTCGTCAACATTCCTTCGTCGGCGATGGCTTTCGCATAAGGATTCGACAAGGGGTTCTGGAGGTTTTTGGTCACTGTTGACGAACAGAGGCTGTTCCAGGGAGGAGGCGGACTTTGCTTCCATTGAGAGTTACAATCATAGGCTTTTGAGGTAATAAATCATTATTTAACGCTGTTGATGAGTCTGTGTTGTGGAATGAAATACTCTCTGTTGTTCTTTCCAGGTTAGCGCATAATTAACTCTCTGTGACGCTAAAATACTAATCTGTATATGGTTTTTGCAGATAGGGAGAGAAGGACGGAAAATGGCTGTTTTGTTGTTGTAAAAAGTCCGTTTTGTGCAGGCCCACGTGCTCGATGAGATATTTAAAGATGACATGTTTTAAGGTGGTGGGTGAGGGGTAGCTGACATGTTTAGTGCACCGATGCTTTCTGTTTGCAGCCTTCGATTCGATTCGTTCGATCCGATTCGTTCGTTTCGTGTTCCTGTAACGGCTGACTCTGGCGGGAACTGTTGAGGCTACGCTAACCAGGAGACCGGCTAACCAGGAGACCGGCTAACCAGCGGACCGGCTAACCAGCGAACCGGCTAACCAGGGGACCGGCTAACCAGCGAACCGACTAACCAGCATACCGGCTAAGCAGCAGCAGCAGAGATAAAGCTAAGTGCACCATGTCGTACGCACCCCGTTGACCACCGTTGTCTTTTCGTATCTATGATTTCATTGGAGTAGTGACAACGTGGGGTGTGTGACACCTGCACGAACTAGAGCTTTTCGAACAGAACATTCTCATTTAACTATATTTACACGGGTTCAGCGTGTTCCTATAATTTTCTACATACTACTGGCATTGTGTCAGTGAACACTGGTTTTTTACGTGTTGAGAACGTAAAAGGAACATATTTTGAGTGAAGGCTCGAGGGAGGTGGAGAGTTTATACATAAACAGGCGTCTGAAACTTATACTTTTGTTGACTCTATTTAATTGTATGACTGCGAGAGTGGATCGTGGTGTGGTTAGTTAATTAGTAGTAATTAACCGGTTCATAATCACCTTAAGTGATATATTGAAACGTGACACATGGGGGCCAAGCCGGGATTTACTCAGTTAATTTCCAACTGATAAAGACCCACCAATTAAGGATAACTAAGAGCAGATAATCTCGTCAGTGCTCGACTTATTTTCTGCTTGGTGCCACCCTTTTTTGTATAGTTTTGATCATATACCACACCTTAAGCGATTCACATCTTGCAGGAAATGTAAATTGTAATTTGTGAGTTATTGTATGCGCTAACTGTGATTACCTCCCTTTCCTTTGTTTGTGAATCTTTGTTGTTGTACGTTCAGAGTTTTCCGTTGCAGAGAGCTGAGCGGGGTTAGCGGATTTGTTATTCGTTTTACTCAGTTTTCTCTACATTGTTGTTTCGCATTCTGTAACAGGTTATATTTCTACTGTCTTGTTTTACTTGGATTTTTCTCCATATTTTGACTTTGTTGGAATTTTGGGGGGGAAGGGTCCGAGGACTTCTGTCCTAACCAAGGCTGTGGGAGACACTCTGTTTCACCGCAAAAAGCAGCCGATAAAGTAGGCCACGGCTGTGGGAAACACTTTGTTTCACCGCAAAAAGCAGCCATAAAGTAGGCTACGCGTTTTGTTCTACACCGTTTGGATTTTTCTTCTGCATTTTCCGGTTACTGGATTTTTGTATCCATCGCTTCCATCACCGCGGGTTCTAGCTATAGCTGCGTTAGGCTTACTTTGGTAATAAAGCTTTGCTAAAACTAACCATGGCTACAGGGGGATCTCCTACAAGGAGAATAACTTTCGAGACTCCTGGGAGCGAGCAGCCGACTGAGCGAGACGCACGCGTTAGAGCCCGAAGCGTTCTAAAACGCTTAGAAGCAGAACGGAAGGAAGAATTTGAGCGACTGACAAGGAAAGAAGAACGTGACCGACAGGACAAGAAGGACGAACTTGACAGACAAGAAAGAGAACGACAGGCCGAACGACAGGCAGAACGAGACAGACAGGAAAGGAAAGACGAACGTGACAGACAGGACAAGAAAGAGAAAGACGAACTTGACAGACAAGAAAGAGAGCGAGACAGACAAGAAAAGAAAGACGAACTTGACAGACAAGAAAGGGAACGACAGGCCGAACGTTACAGACTAGACCGGAAGGAACAGGCGGATCGCGATCTCCAGCTAGAACTAGCTAGGTTACAGGCCGAGAAGGGTACGCTTACTCAGGCTAGCGCGCCGACGTTTGTTGCCGACCGTACGAGACTGCCGACGTTCGACGATGACAAGGACGAGCTCGACGACTTTTTACGCCGGTTTGAGCGCATTGCATCGGACCAGAAGTGGGAAGAGGCCACGTGGGCTAGCCGCCTTAGCACCTGCTTGAAAGGACGCGCATTGCAGCTCTACAACGCTCTGGAGGACGACGAGGCGAGAAACTATCAGGCACTAAAGAAGGCGTTACTCCAGCGCTTCAACCTGACTGCGGAAGCCTACAGACGACGTCTGCGTAACAGCAAGAGACTGAGCGGCGAGCTGAGTCATCAGTTTGTGGCACGCCTTAATCTCTACCTGCGGCGCTGGGTGGAGATGGCCGAAAAGGACTGGACAGTCGACGACCTTGCCGACCTCATTGTCATGGAGCAACTGATGTCCAGCCTGCGACCTGAGGTGGTGACCTTCGTGCAGGAACACCAGCCAAAGACTACTCAGGAGGCAGCCGACTGGATCAGAGTACATGAGGACGCCCAGGCGATCTCCGGCAAATCTTCAGGCTCACGGCCGGGAAAATCGGGAAATTCGGGTTCTTCAGGACCCAAGGACGGGAAGGACGATCAGGGACACAAAGGATCAAGTTCCAGAACTGACATCCAGTGTTACTACTGCAACAAGCGGGGCCACGTGAAGAAGGACTGCCACAGGAGACAGGCTGACCAGAAGGGCGTACACTTTGTTGGCAGCGAGGAGTTAAGGGACGTCACGAGCTCATGCACAATTCCACAACTCTGCGTTCCGTGCTCCAGGAAACATTTCCAGCCCCACTGCAACGTCTACGTTAACGGAGTGAAGGGCGAAGGTCTGCGGGACACAGGGGCAGACATGATAGTGGTTCGGGCGAGTCTAGTTCCAGCTATGGCCTACACAGGAGACAGCATCAGGGTGAGAATGGCCGAGGCATCTCACGCTTACGACTTGAACACGGCAGTGATCAAGGTCGTAACACCGTTGTTCACGGGGACCATTGTGGCCGTCGTCATGGACGATCCTCCATGCGACCTGCTCATTGGAAACCGGGTTCAGTTTGTGGACGGCGTCACCAGGGAGGTTCCCGTTTACCGGTCTCCCGACGTCATTTCAGTGCTCACGCGGGCACAGGCGGAGCGAGAGGACAAACCTCTCAAACCCCTACCTGCTGCACGAGCTGCCCTGGGGAACGTGACCCCCGCGCTTCTCGCGAAGGCTCAGGATTCTGACCCGACCTTAGCTACTCCTCGGGAGCACGCGAAGTCGGGGAAGGTGAAGCTGAGCGGGAAGCATGGGAGGTCAAGGTTCCTCAGGGACAAGAAGTTGCTCTACCGTGAGTTCAGCAACAAGGAAGGTGCATTCAAACAGGTTGTCGTGCCTCGCGAGTTTCGCGAGGGTGTCATGGCAACGGCACACGACTCGATTCTGGGAGGTCATCTTGGTACCAAGAAGACCACGGATCGTGTCTGGCGCCACTTTTACTGGCCAGGCATCTGCACGGATGTCCGACGTTTCTGTGCGTCCTGCGATAAGTGCCAGAAGGTGGTTGCCAAAGGAAGGGTGAGGAAGGTCCCCTTAGAGAAGATGCCGCTCATCGACGAACCCTTTCGTCGGGTGGCAGTGGACATCATCGGGCCCATCTTGCCTGCGTCTGAGGACGGAAACAGATACATTTTGACCATGGTGGACTACGCTACTCGATACCCAGAGGCGATCCCTCTGAAATCGATTGAAGCCACGCGAGTAGCTGAGGCTCTGGTTACTATGTGGTCCCGGCTGGGAATTCCATCAGAGGTACTCACCGACAGAGGCACGCAGTTCACGGGAGGAGTGATGGCGGAGGCAGCACGACTGCTATCACTGGAGCAGCACTTCACCACTCCTTACCATGCTCAGTGCAACGGACTGGTGGAAAGGTTCAATGGCACCTTGAAGACCATGCTGAGGAAACTAGCTCAGGAGAAACCACGCACGTGGGACAGGTACATCCCAGCATTGCTTTTTGCATACCGCGAGGTTCCTCAGGAGAGCTTGGGCTTTTCCCCATTTGAGTTGTTGTACGGCAGACAGGTACGCGGTCCCATGGCTATCCTGCGTCAGGCTTGGACAGACGAAGAAGCTGACGAGGAGGTGCAGACGACAGCGACCTACATCGTAGAACTCAGGAACAGGATTGAAGAGACCTGCAAACTGGCTCAAGAGAACCTGGGGAGAGCAGCACAGCGTTATGCGCGAGGATTCGACCGCAAGGCACGGCCGCGCAGCTTCAAGATTGGAGAACGGGTGTTGCTACTTCTACCTGTCAAACACAACAAGCTACAACTGCAGTGGCAAGGACCTTTTGAGGTGACAGCGAAAGTGGGCCAGAACGACTACAGGATCGTCATGAACGGGAAAGCACGCCTGTACCACGCCAACCTGCTGCGCGCCTACATAGAGAGGACTGCCTACGGGGAAAAGGACAAAGTGACAGAAGCAGTTGCTGTCGTGATGGACGAGACAACGGAAGAACAGGGAGGAGGACGTGTACCAGTTTGTCCGCTGGAGGCTAGTGAGGATCACACGGACGTGCACATCTCACCTGATCTTGGGGACGACCAGCAGGCGGACCTGCAAGAGATCCTGAAGGATGCAGCACGGGTCCTTACAGACATACCACTTCAGACGCATCTAGAGGAGTTTACCTTCGACTTGCTGGAAAAACAGCCAGTGAGGACGAAGCAGTATCCCATGCCTCATGCCCAGAAGGAGGTGGTCAGGAAAGAAATCGCCGACATGACGAAGTTGGGCGTCATCGAGCCAGCGAACTCTCCCTACAGTTCACCAATTGTGCTTGTGAAGAAGAAGGATGGACGCGTCAGGTTCTGTGTCGACTACCGGAAGCTGAACAAGATTACGGCGTTTGACGCGGAACCCATGCCTGATGTGGACTACCTCTTCAGTCACTTGGCCAAGGCCAAGTACTTTTCCAAACTGGACCTCACCAAGGGGTACTGGCAAATCCCAGTTGCCGAGGAAGATCGCCCAAAGACTGCATTTACCACTCCATTCGGCCAGTTCCAGTGGACAGTCATGCCTTTTGGTCTACAGAATGCAGGTGCCGTCTTCACTCGCATGATGAGGAAACTTTTGGAACCATTGAAGCGCGAGGACATCAGCAGTTTCATCGACGATGTGCTGATCGCGACAGAGACATGGACTGAACATCTCGACGCCCTGCGCGACGTGTTCGGAAGGTTGAAGGACGGAAATCTGGGAGCTAAACCGTCCAAGTGCTACTTGGGATTTCGGGAATTGTCTTTCCTGGGTCATGTTGTCGGCGAGGGATTGCTCGTTCCAGAGGACGACAAGATCCAGAAGATTCGGGAGGCGGAGCCACCGCGCACGAAGAAAGAAGTCAGGTCTTTCCTGGGCCTAGCCAGCTTCTACAGACGCTTCATCCCGCACTTTGCTGAAATCGCACTACCACTGACCAACCTTACCAAGAAACTACAACCGACCGTTGTAGTGTGGACTGAGGAATGCAGCTCCGCATTCAACACCCTGAAGAGGCGACTCACCAGTCAGCCTATTCTCCGACTACCAGACCTGAACAAGGACTTCGTGCTGAGGACAGACGCTTCAGGGAAGGGACTTGGGGCAGTGTTGCTTCAGGAGACAGAGGGGTTTTTGCACCCTGTTTGCTTCGCCAGCCGTAAGCTGACCTCGGCCGAGGCAGCGTATGCAACGGTTGAACGCGAGTGTCTCGCCATTGTCTGGGGCATCCAGAAGTTCGAAGCGTACCTGTACGGACGACCTTTCTGTCTGGAGACGGACCATCAACCTCTGCAATATCTTCAGGTTGCAAGGTTGGCAAACGCCAGACTTATGCGCTGGGCGTTGATTCTCCAACCGTACCAATTCACGGTACGCGTCATTCCGGGCGCCAACAATGTTGGAGCTGACTTTCTCTCTCGGGCAGTAGAGGAGAACATGACTGTGAGCGAAACCGAGGTTTCGTCTTGAAGAGGGGAGGTGTGTCACGATCGGGTGACAGAGACCAGGAAAGCGTCACTCAGTGGAGTGCCTGTTCTTGGTCGGTTATGATAGAAAGCGCCTGTGCGTGATATTGGACACAGCAGAGTTTGCTGACAGTGCTCAACGAACACGAATGTTTTGAAACGCACGAGCTTCACAGTGCGGGTTTCTGCTATCATAGGGCTGACGGTTTTTTGCTGACAGCGCACACGGGATTTTCACGGATTGAGTTTCTCGTGTCTTTTTTCTGCTTGGGGAGGCAGAATTGTGTATAGCTGGACTGGTTTTTGTGACAAGGTCAGTCACGTGTATTTTGGCTAGGTTGTCTGACAGAGACACGAGTACGGGACACTTGACACCCAGCGGCAGAAGGGGAAGGATCTAATAACGTTTCTAGAGTATGATGGTTTTTCACCGAATATTATATTCGGCACTCTAGGGGAACTTCCACTGCCACATGTTTTGCTGAGGACAAGTCGTCAACATTCCTTCGTCGGCGATGGCTTTCGCATAAGGATTCGACAAGGGGTTCTGGAGGTTTTTGGTCACTGTTGACGAACAGAGGCTGTTCCAGGGAGGAGGCGGACTTTGCTTCCATTGAGAGTTACAATCATAGGCTTTTGAGGTAATAAATCATTATTTAACGCTGTTGATGAGTCTGTGTTGTGGAATGAAATACTCTCTGTTGTTCTTTCCAGGTTAGCGCATAATTAACTCTCTGTGACGCTAAAATACTAATCTGTATATGGTTTTTGCAGATAGGGAGAGAAGGACGGAAAATGGCTGTTTTGTTGTTGTAAAAAGTCCGTTTTGTGCAGGCCCACGTGCTCGATGAGATATTTAAAGATGACATGTTTTAAGGTGGTGGGTGAGGGGTAGCTGACATGTTTAGTGCACCGATGCTTTCTGTTTGCAGCCTTCGATTCGATTCGTTCGATCCGATTCGTTCGTTTCGTGTTCCTGTAACGGCTGACTCTGGCGGGAACTGTTGAGGCTACGCTAACCAGGAGACCGGCTAACCAGGAGACCGGCTAACCAGCGGACCGGCTAACCAGCGAACCGGCTAACCAGGGGACCGGCTAACCAGCGAACCGACTAACCAGCATACCGGCTAAGCAGCAGCAGCAGAGATAAAGCTAAGTGCACCATGTCGTACGCACCCCGTTGACCACCGTTGTCTTTTCGTATCTATGATTTCATTGGAGTAGTGACAACGTGGGGTGTGTGACACCTGCACGAACTAGAGCTTTTCGAACAGAACATTCACATTTAACTATATTTACACGGGTTCAGCGTGTTCCTATAATTTTCTACATACTACTGGCATTGTGTCAGTGAACACTGGTTTTTTACGTGTTGAGAACGTAAAAGGAACATATTTTGAGTGAAGGCTCGAGGGAGGTGGAGAGTTTATACATAAACAGGCGTCTGAAACTTATACTTTTGTTGACTCTATTTAATTGTATGACTGCGAGAGTGGATCGTGGTGTGGTTAGTTAATTAGTAGTAATTAACCGGTTCATAATCACCTTAAGTGATATATTGAAACGTGACACTTACACACTGGAAGGTTTCATGACAATGCGTATTCTATTCTATTCAATTCTCTTCTTTTCTCTTCCAGTCTATTTCATTCAAAAATGAAGACCATTTTTATTGACGTACATTTTTGGGCTCTCAATATACTTCCTGTTCTACAAGCCATTATAACCAATTAGAGAAAAGAGACGCACGACTATTACAGTACATCTCCGGTTCTCCAATAAATCGAAGAATGGTCTGCTATTCCGCAGAAACCGCCTTTTAGAGTTGTTTTGTACCCACATTCTCTGTAAGTGCATGGTAACAAAAAATCCATTGACCCATACAGACATGAAAAACAAGAGTTATAGGGACAGAAGCAGGACTCTTTCACTTTCTTTTGGGTTTAAGAGCTGCAACTTCCAGGTACGCTCGTGTTTTTGCACTAGTGGGTTTTTACGTGTTTGAACGTCACCCCCCCCCCTCCCCCCACCCCCTTCCAGCCAGCCATCTTTCGTACTTTTGTGTTTCTATAACCCTCCGGACTCTGACATGGATTACAAGATTTGTTCTGTGCGCACTTGGTCTTGTGCTTGCGTGTACACGCAAATGGAGGGGGGGGGGGGGGGGGTTAAGGCACTAGCAAGTCAGCACATTATTTGATCAGGCAGATTAAAAATAATACAACCCTTAACCCATTAGGCGCGGCCGGGATTCGAACCCCCGCTGGGTTATTGCGCCCGTCTGAAGCACGACAAAAAATTGAACGCGTATGCAAACAGACGGACAGAAACATAAAACCACACACACACGCACACACACACGTACACGCACACACACACACACACACACATACACACGCACATATATACACACACACACACACACACACACACGCACACGCACATATATATACACACACACACACACAGACACACACAAACACATTCTCCAAACACACACACACACACTCACACACACACACACGCACACGCACATATACATACACACATACACACACACACACACACACATACACACACACACACATTCTCCAAACACACACACACACACACACACACGCACACACACACACACACACACACCCTCTCTCCCCCCCCCCCCCCCCCCCCCCTCCCCCAGCCTATGACTCGTCTAACAGTAGATGTTGCAACAAGCTCCAAGACAGCCAAGAACCAGTTTCAAACAATCAAGTCGTTTAGTGGACAATTCCCACTTGGCAGATACATGAATTCATTCCTCCGATTGGTTACCACCTGACTAAATCTCAATGGGCGACATAAAATATATATCCCACTGCGGGACTGAGTCACTGGATCTGCGTGTGACGTCATGTCACGTGGTGGCTCCGGCGCGGGCCAATCAAAGATGTCAGAATTCATTTTGAAAGTTAAGCTGTACGGAAAAATCTGTAATCATATACATATAGCGTTGTCAGCAGGACGAGTGCGCTAAAGGCACGTATTGGATGTACGGTGTTTTAATGCAGCGGCATACACAGTTGCGAAATTGCTGTTTCGCGAAATGACGACAAAGTTAGTGAACGTGATCTGCCGCCACATAATACTAATGACAACAATTATGATAATAATGAGAACTTTTATAGCGCGTACCACATTAAACTACGCTCTCCACGCTTTACATATCAACTATGAAGAAAAACATTCTATTTAAACAACATATTATACATTCTAACAAAAATAATGTAACAATAAACTTACCGCAACACATTATCCCCTTATGAACAATGCAATGCAATAGATGCACGACTCACAATAAATCATGTACTTCTCTCAGTGTATGGTTTTTTTTTTAGAGATGATGAGTCTGTTGGTGGTAAAATCGCATTTTTCGGAGGTCCTGTTCTTTGGTGCTTTTTTTACATTTAGTCAAGTTTTGACTAAATGTTTTAACATAGACGGGGAATCGAGATTTATTTATTAAGGGTTGTGGTGTATGTGTGTGTGTGTGTGTGTGTGTGTGTGTGTGTGTGTGTGTGTGTGTGTGTGCAGGGGCGGATCAGTTGCTTTGTAAGGGGGGGGGGCACTTTGAATCGAAAGTGAATGTGATGGGCGCGAAGCGCCCGAATTTGCTAGGGGGGTCCCGGGGCATGCCCCCCCGGAAAACAATTTTGCCCAAAGAAGCAAAATGGTGCCATCTGGTGCCATTTGAACTTAGAAATGGTCATAGAATCAGCATAGAAAAATCTTTTTTTTTCTTCTTTTTTTTTTTTTTTTTTTTTTTTCGGGGGGGGGCACGTGCCCCCTGTGCCCCCCCTCGTCCGCCCCTGATGTGTGTGTGTGTGTGTGTGTGTGTGTGTGTGTGTGTGTGTGTAGAGCGATTCAGAGAAACTACTGGACCGATCTTCATGAAACTTTACATGAGAGTTCCTGGGTATGATATCCCCAGACGTATTTTTCATTTTTTGGATAAATGTCTTTGATGACGCCATATCCGGCTTTTGGTGAAAGTTGGAGCCGCACTGTCACGCCCTCATTTTTCAACCAAATTGATTGACATGTTGGTCAAGCAATTTTCGACGAAGTCCGGACTTTGGGATTGCAATTCAAAATTAGTTAAATAGTTTGCTCATTAAAGTTGTCATTAAAATCAAATTTTCCGTTACAGAATAGAACATTATCGCATTGTATTCTTAATCTTCTCCTGAATTCAACAATATATAGATATGTTATCTTTACTCTAAAAAATGTGCTCAGAATTACAGAAAATCGGTTAAGCAGGCCAAAGTACTACGTTTGCACGCTACGCTGAGACGAGCGTGACCCGTCTCAGTCTTTGGGTGTGGTTAGTCGAGACTATCTGAATGTAGTCTCGGCGTTGATTGGTTTGTGGTGTTGATCTTGACTGAATGTTTTTATATCGCTTCACGCGATTAGTTTATGTTTTGCTTCGTTTTGCTGCGATTTTTCGGTTGAGACGTGTGTTGAGATAAATGCTACTCCTTCCCCTTCCCATGTTTTGTTCTTCGTAGTTTTTTGTTCTTCTTGTAAACAACTCCCATCTTCCTTATTTTTCTATTCTTCTTGATTTCGCTTTCTTTTCTCTCCCCGTTTCAACGATAATGCATCGATCAGTGCTAAAAAAAACCACACGAGATTCTTGACCTAAGCGCAGAAACAGAAATCACAAAAGAATTAGCCTGTGACCTTTAAAAAAAAAAAAGAGACGATATATAAACACCTAAGATCCACATAAAATATAGCATGGCAAATTTAAAATAAGCTCCGCAGGGAGGAAGGGAGGGGGGTGAGAGAGAGAGAGAGAGAGAGAGAGAGAGAGAGAGAGAGAGAGAGGGCGCACCAAGAGAGAGAGAGAGGGCGCACCAAGAGAGAGAGAGAGAGAGAGAGAGAGAGGGAGAGAGAGAGAGAGAGAGAGAGAGAGAGAGAGAGAGAGAGAGAGAGAGAGAGAGAGAGAGAGAGAGAGAGAGAGAGAGAGAGAGAGAGAGAGAGAGAGAGAGAGAGAGAGAGAGAGAGAGAGTTCGACAAAGATTAATTTCAAAGCGAAACTTTTCAAATACATCATTCATTCCTCATTTTCATCGCGACTTGTTATTGAGACATACTATAATCCTCTCTAAAAATATGTAACCTTTAGAATGTAAATAGTTTAAATTGTTCCTGCGGAAAAAAGGCAACATATTGGAAGCACGCCAGCCATATGCTCCTGATGCAGAAGAAGCTGGAACCATAGGTCAGGTTTTAACAAACAAACTGCTATCGTTTTACAATAAAGCTCTTTCTGACGACAAAGAAACAAGTCGCGTAAGGCGAAAATACAACATTTAGTCAAGTAGCTGTCGAACTCACAGAATGAAACTGAACGCAATGCCATTTTTCAGCAAGACCGTATACTCGTAGCATCGTCAGTCCACCGCTCATGGCAAAGGCAGTGAAATTGACAAGAAGAGCGGGGTAGTAGTTGCGCTAAGAAGGATAGCACGCTTTTCTGTACCTCTCTTTGTTTTAACTTTCTGAGCGTGTTTTTAATCCAAACATATCATATCTATATGTTTTTGGAATCAGGAACCGACAAGCAATAAGATGAAAGTGTTTTTAAATTGATTTGGACAATTTAATTTTGATAATAATTTTTATATATTTAATTTTCAGAGCTTGTTTTTAATTCGAATATAACATATTATATGTTTTTGGAATCAGCAAATGATGGAAAATAAGATGAATGTAAATTTGGATCGTTTTATAAATTTTTTTTTTTTTTTACAATTTTCCAATTTTTAATGACCAAAGTCATTAATTAATTTTTAAGCCACCAAGCTGAAATGCAATACCGAAGTCCGGGCTTCGTCGAAGATTGCTTGACCAAAATTTCAATCAATTTGGTTGAAAAATGAGGGCGTGACAGTGCCGCCTCAACTTTCACGAAAAGCCGGATATGACGTCATCAAAGACATTTATCCAAAAAATGAAAAAAACGTTCGGGGATTTCATACCCAGGAACTCTCATGTCAAATTTCATAAAGATCGGTCCAGTAGTTTCGTCTGAATCGCTCTACACACACACACACACACACACACACACACACACACGCGCACAGACACACATACACCACGACCCTCGTTTCGATTCCCCCTCGATGTTAAAATATTTAGTCAAAACTTGACTAAATATAAAAACGAAAGAAGGAAAGAAAGAAAGAATTAAAGAAAGAAAACAAGTCGCGTAAGGCGAAAATACAATATTTAGTCAAGTAGCTGTCGAACTCACAGAATGAAACTGAACGCAATGCCATTTTTCAGCAAGACCGTATACTCGTAGCATCGTCAGTCCACCGCTCATGCAAAGGCAGTGAAATTGACAAGAAGAGCGGGGTAGTAGTTGCGCTAAGAAGGATAGCACGCTTTTCTGTACCTCTCTTTGTTTTAACTTTCTGAGCGTGTTTTTAATTCAAACATATCATATCTATATGTTTTTGGAATCAGGAACCGACAAGGAATAAGATGAAAGTGTTTTTAAATTGATTTGGACAATTTAATTTTGATAATAATTTTTATATATTTAATTTTCAGAGCTTGTTTTTAATCCGAATATAACATATTTATATGTTTTTGGAATCAGCAAATGATGGAGAATAAGATAAACGTAAATTTGGATCGTTTTATAAATTTGTATTTTTTTTTTACAATTTTCAGATTTTTAATGACCAAAGTCATTAATTAATTTTTAAGCCACCAAGCTGAAATGCAATACCGAAGTTCGGGCTTCGTCGAAGATTACTTGACCAAAATTTCAACCAATTTGGTTGAAAAATGAGGGCGTGACAGTGCCGCCTCAACTTTCACGAAAAGCCGGATATGACGTCATCAAAGACATTTATCAAAAAAATGAAAAAAACGTTCGGGGATTTCATACCCAGGAACTCTCATGTCAAATTTCATAAAGATCGGTCCAGTAGTTTAGTCTGAATCGCTCTACACACACACACACACACACACACACACACACACACACACACACACACACACACACACGCACATACACCACGACCCTCGTTTCGATTCCCCCTCGATGTTAAAATATTTAGTCAAAACTTGACTAAATATAAAAAAGACAAAAGAAAAAAACAAGTCGCGTAAGGCGAAAATACAATATTTAGTCAAGTAGCTGTCGAACTCACAGAATGAAACTGAACGCAACGCAACGCAGCAAGACCGTATACTCGTAGCATCGTCACTCCACCGCCCGTGGCAAAGGCAGTGCCCGTGGAATTGACAAGAAGAGCGGGGTATTCGTTGCGCTAAGAAGGATAGCACGCTTTTCTGTACCTCTCTTCGTTTTAACTTTCTGAGCGTGTTTTTAATCCAAACATATCATATCTATATATTTTTGGAATCAGGAACCGACAAGGAATAAGATGAAAGTGTTTTTGAATTGATTTCGAAAAAAAAATGTTGATAATAATTTTTATATATTTAATTTTCAGAGCTTGTTTTTAATCCGAATATAACATATTTATATGTTTTTGGAATCAGCAAATGATGGAGAATAAGATAAACGTAAATTTGGATCGTTTTATAAACTTTTATTTTTTTTTACAATTTTCAGATTTTTAATGACCAAAGTCATTAATTAATTTTTAAGCCACCAAGCTGAAATGCAATACCGAACCCCGGGCTTCGTCGAAGATTACTTGACCAAAATTTCAACCAATTTGGTTGAAAAATGAGGGCGTGACAGTGCCGCCTC
>NC_090260.1:32653646-32658646 GCF_037325665.1 Littorina saxatilis | reverse complement strand
TAAAGCATTAATCCCCGTGTCATTTCATTAAAACTGTATATGCCAGTTAAGACCGTTCACTTAACCTCCAGGATCACCTTTTGGATTAAATATTTCTTTTACAGGGATCACGTGACCGCCGCTCAAGTAAGGGTACCCTCAAAATCGACTAGACTAAAACGGAAGAGCCGAATGAAAAATTGACAAGAAATCACAATAGGCAAAACTTTGCAACTTTGACATACGAGAAGAAATTCAAACCAATTATCTACCCTGAATAGATTGTTTTGTTTTGCTACCTTGCGTATTTCGCGTGCTATGCTATTCCTACTGATGCAGGTGTCGATCGCAAGAGCGGTCAAAAAAGGGATTTTTTGCGTCATTTTTTAGGGGTATCATGACAAAAAAGTCTGCACTTTAGCAATTATTTGGTGGATTGCATTGAACCTTTCGGAATATTTTACCAACATACTAGAGATACTTCGAGCGAAATTATGGATTGTTACAGGTGTTTGTTAAAATGTTATGCAATTTTTCGAAAGAAGTTTTTAATCTCGTCATAGGATTGTTCCCTTGGGTCCAACAAATTCATGACTTTGCATGTCTTTAGAAAAATGATTGATACACACACTGCTAAAGTTTTATGTGCGTGTAAACACGCTACATATTTAAGCGATGATTCTGGTGCCACAGCGATGCCCAGCCAAGCGTGACCGTAGCATGTTTTAAGAGGCACCCAGCGATAACAGCTATAAACGCGATACAGCGTGAACGTTCCATTTTTTTTCTCATGTGTTTGCATGACCAGCAAATTAACGCCAGCGGCTACACGCAAATGAAACTTAGACAGAATCTGTATCAATCATTTACATGTGGATATACAAAGTCATGAATTTTTTGAAGACAAGTGAACAATCCTATGACAAGTTAACAAGATTTTCCGAAACATTGCGTCACATCTGGATAACGATCCAAACTTTCGCACGAAGTATCTCTAGTATGTTGGTAAAATATTCCGAAAGTTTCAAAGAAATCCACCAAGTCATTGCTAAAATGTAGCGCTTTTTGACATGATACCCAAACAAATTGACGTAAAACGTCCCGTTTTTGACCGCTCTTGCGATCGACACCTGCATCAGAAGGAATAGCATAGCACGCGCAATACGCAAGGTAGCAAAACAAAACAATCTGTTCAGGGTAGATAATTGGTTTGACTTTCTTCCCGTATGTCAAAGTTGCACAGATTTGCCTATTGTGATTTCTTGTCAATTTTTCATTCGGCTCTTCCGTTTTTGCCTGGTAGATTTTGAGGGTACCCTTACTTGAGCGGCGGTCACGTGATCCCTGTAAAAGACATATTTAATCCAAAAGGTGATCCTGAAGGTTAAGTGAACGGCCTTAACTGGCATATACAGTTTTAATTAAATTACACAGTAATTAATGCTTTAATTTGGGTTTGAAATTTGTTGCAATAATTTTTTGGCCAACTTTATAACAAACTACATTTTTAAAATAAAGACATTAATTTAGTTCGAAAATGCCGGTGCATTGTTGCTAGGATACTGATAGATTTTATCGGTTAAGAGGTAGCTTTAGTGTTCCGTAACGACATTATCTTAGCATTTAAACTCCCAACGAAGTTTCTCTTGCTCCCTCCCGGCTTCGAATTCCACTTGCAATTGATGCATGATTTGAAGCAGTCTGGTCCACTTGCTACACTGGTCAAAGAAGAGGGTGGCTCCTGAAAGTAGCAATCTATGAGTGGTCATTGCTTCTGACTAAGTCCAGACGGTTACAACAAAACTTGCACTATATACGCTCCGTCTCTGTCTGTCTTTCACTCTCTCTGTGTGTGTCTCTCCGTGTGTCTATCGCCTTCTCGCTTCCTCTCTTTCTAACTCCCTCTCTCTGAGTGTTTCTGTCTCTCTCTCTCTCTCTCTCTCTCTCTCTCTCTCTATATATATATATATCTGTCTTAATTTCCCTCTCTGTGTGTTTCTCTCTCTGTGTCTATTGCCCTCTAGGTTTCTCTCTTTCTAAATCCCCCCCCCCACTCTCTCTCTCTCCCCCCCTCCCCTCCCTCTCTCTCCTTTCTATTTTTGGACGCAACAGCGTCGAGACATCCAAATACACAACACATATTTTATCCTCGCTTTTCTTTTCCTTTCTTTCTTCTTCTTCTTCTTCTTCTTTTTTAGCGTCTCGTTCCTGAATCGAGACAGTGACATACCTTAGTCTCGCGTGTGGAGCGGAGCGAAGACTGCATGAAGTGAGGCGGAGCGAGGTATTAACAAGTAAGGGATTAAAATTAGGTTGATCAATACCAGGCCAGGGGAGGTAATTGGCGTCAAACTCCCAATTCTCTCCCTTGTTGAACGCGAGTGATTTCCCTTAGGTACGCTCTTAAGATGCGGAGACTAATTTCTCGGCGGCCTTCGCATCATAACTGCCCGGATGTTAATGATGCCGGCTTCTGCGTAAAAAAAAAAGAAAAAAAAAAGGGCGAAGTCACGAATACTTTTCCCCCTCCTTGAGTTTTACCTTTTTAAGGATCTGATTTGACTTGCGTAGTGTGTGATGTCGCAGATTATGCGGTGGCTACTTGTACGTCATGTTCTCTCTGTCTGGTAATCTGTCTGCCGCGAATCTGTCTGCTCGAGTGCCTGTCTGTCTCTCTGTCTTCTGTATATTTCCCTCTCTCTGTCATTGTATCTGTTTCTGTCTGGCTGCCTGTCTTTCTGTCTGTCTGTCTCTTTGTCTGTCTAATTTTCAGTGCGTGTGTGTGTGTGTGTGTGTGTGTGTGTCTCTCTCTCTCTCTCTCTCTCTCTCTCTCTCTCTCTCTGTATGCAATGCTCTTAAGTGTTTTGTTTTTTATGTTTATACTCGACCATTATTTTGATGTTTTACTAGTTTAATACTTTGATTAGATACTGTTCCTTTTAGGTATGAAATGATAGCATGTGCATGTGTGTAGGTATGCGAGCGCACGCTCGCGCGCGCGAGCAAGTGTGTGTGTATATGTGTGTGCATGTGTGTGTGTGTGTGTGTGTGTGTGTGTGTGTGTGTGTGTGTGTGTGTGTGTGTGTGTGTGTGTGTGTGTGTGTGTGTGTGAGTGTGTGTAGGTGGTTTTACCGACAAATGGGGACGATTGTCACTGGAGAGCAGTCAAATGGGGACGCTTCCGACAAACGGGGACGTCCCCATTTGTCGGCCCGTGCGACCCCATTTGACTGGATTTGAGCAGATTGAGCGACCCCATTTGACTGCTTCCTAGCATCCCTGTGGACAAACGGACTGGATTTTCACACAGATTCATACACATATTTTAGCTCTGCACTTTGTGGTCTGCTCAACTAAACCATGTGATTGTTATCATGTGACTTCAAATGACTTTACAGTAACTGCTTTCATCAGAATTCAGTTTCTATTCAAATGTAGTCAAACTAAAACATTTATTTGAATTAAAAAAAACAAAAGTTATTGCATTTAATATATTTTATTAAGAGTATTTTGAAAGAGTTCTGATTATTTGATCACGGGTTTTTTTTGTATTAAAACAAAAACAAACACAGAAACATATACATTCCTGTAAAAAAAAAAAAATGATTACAACTATTTTGTTATGAGATTTATTTTAGGTTAATTCGAAGTGTTGTGTCTCATTATTACATCTTTTTTGTCGTGTTTATTGCAATTTTTATTTATTTTATTCATGTAACCCTAGAGGTTTTTTGAAATAAATATTGATTTGACTTGACTTATTGCGAAGTATGAACCGCGTAGGGGGAGCAAAGGAGGGAGGGAGAGAGAGAGGTACGGAGGAAGGGAGGGAGAGAGAAAGGTACGGAGGAAGGGAGGGAGAGAGAGAGGTACGGATGAAGGGAGGGAGAGAGAGAGGTACGGATGAAGGGAGGGAGAGAGAGAGGTACGGAGAAAGAGAGTGAGAGAGTGAGAGAGAGATAGAGGGAGCAAAGGAGGGAGGGAGAGAGAGAGGTATGGCGGAAGGGAGACACAGAGAGGGGGCAAAGAAGGGAGGGAGAGAGAGAGGTACGGAGGAAGGGAGAGAGAGAGAGGGAGCAAAGGAGGGAGGGATATAGAGAGGTATGGAGGAAGGGTGAGAGAGAGGCAGCAAAGGAGGGAGGGAGAGAGAGAGGTACGGAGGGAGGGAGAGAGAGAGGGAGCAAAGGAGAGACAGATAGAGAGAGAGGTAAGGAGGGAGGGAGAGAGAGATGGAGCAAAGAAGGGAGGGAGAGAGAGAGTTACGGAGGGAGGAAGAGAGAGAGAGGCAGCAAAGGAGGGAGGGAGAGAGAGGTAAGGAGGGAGGGAGAGAGAGAGGGAGCAAAGGAGGGAGGAAGAGAGAGAGGTACGGAGGGAGGGAGAGAGAGAGAGAGGGAGCAAAGGAGGGAGGGAGAGAGATAGGTAAGGAGGGGGGGGAGAGAGAGAGGGAGCAAAAGAGGGAGGGAGAGAGAGAGGTACGGAGGAAGGGAGAAAGAGAGAGGGAGCAAAAGAGGGAGGGAGAGAGAGAGAGGAACGGAGGAAGGGGGAGAGAGAGAGGGAGCAAAAGAGGGAGGGAGAGAGAGAGAGAGGTACGAAGGAAGGGAGAAAGAGAGAGGGAGCAAAGGAGGGAGGGAGAGAGAGAGGTAAGGAGGGAGAGAGACAGGGAGCAAAGGAGGGAGGGAGAGAGAGAGGTACGGAGGAAGGGAGGGAGAGAGAGAGAGGGAGCACAGGAGGGAGTGAGAGAGAGAGGTAGGGAGGGAGAGAGAGAGACAGAGGGAGCAAAGGAGGGAGGGAGAGAGAAAGGTAAGGAGGGTGAGAGAAAGAGAGGGAGCAAAGGAGGGAGGGAGAGAGAGAGATACGGACGGAGGGAGAAATCGAGAGGAAGCAAAGGAGGGAGGGAGAGAGAGAGAGGGGTAAGGAGGGAGAGAGAGAGGGAGCAAAGGAGGGAGGGAGAGAGAGAGAGAGGTACGGAGGAAGGGAGGGAGAGAGAAAGGTACGGAGGAAGGGAGGGAGAGAGAGAGGTA
>NC_090260.1:32645423-32653446 GCF_037325665.1 Littorina saxatilis | reverse complement strand
AACTAGTTTTTAGAAGTTATGCAATCAAACATTTCAATCAATCAATGAGTCTTATATCGCGCATATTCCGTGGGGACAGTTCTAGGCGCTCTGCAGTGATGCCGTGTGAGATGAAATTTTATACGGCCAGTAGATTGCAGCCATTTCGGCGCATATTTACCTTTTCACGGCCTATTATTCCAAGTCACACGGGTATAGGTAGACAATTATTAACTGTGCCTAAGCAATGTTGCCAGGAAAGACCCTTTTGTCAATCGTGGGATCTTTAACGTGCACAACAATGTAGTGTACACATTTAAACATTGTAGGCTCAGACCACTTCGCCGTATTTAATTTTAGACACCGTACGTTATTAGACGCGAAAGTGCAAGACTTAATGATCCGCTCAAAGCACTGTTGAAGCAACAATTTGTCTTTTGGTCGCAGATAAGGACATACTCTATCAAAACATGTGAATATATGTCTCAAGCATGACTAAACGCCCCGAAGGGCTCCGTCTAGTAACTCTATTTTTGATATCGTTTTTTAAATTTCAGCAATTTGCAATGAGGTCACCCATCATAAAATAAGGTTATTAATTATTTCCATACGCCATCTAAGTGAAACGGAGGCATTTTGTATCGCTGATTTTATTTACAAACTGCTCTTGCAGCGGATCATTTGATCGGAACTAAATAAGTAAAGTGAAAATAGGTAAATAAATATATAGATGGATAAATCAGAAAACAAGATTGCAAAACATAAACACGTTCATAAAACATGTTAGTTTCCACTATTGCCGTAAACAAGTTCTCTGCAAAAACATTGAAAGTCAAATACTGTTTTCGCCTCTGTTTCTTCTTGTTGATTTTTTACATTAATTTTAGTCAAGTCTTGTAGATTTTATCTTTGAAATATTTGCTTTGTGTTTCGTAACAGAATTAACTATGGTATTGTGTTGCTTAGTACTTGATGCATGAATTGGCGTCTCGCAGAATTAAACGCCGCTGAGGAAGGCCTGGCAACAGGTCGAAAAGTTGGGCTGCCACTTGAAATTCTTTGTTAGGCTTTTCTTTTCCTTGATTTTGTTGACATCTCTCTCTCTCCTCTCTTTCTCTGTGTATGTGTGTGTGTGTCTCTCTCTCTCTCTCTCTCTCTTTCTCTCTATCTCCCCCTTTCTCTCTCTCTCCCCCCTCTCTCTCTCTCTCTCTCTCCCCCTCTCTCTCTATTTTCTCTCTCTCTTTCTCTCTCTCTCTCAGTCACTCTCTCTCTCTCAGTCACTCTCTCTCTCTCTCTCTCTCTCTCTCTCTCTCTCTCCTCTCTCTCTCTCTCTCTCTCTTTCCCTGCCTCACAAACACAAATACACACGCACTAACACACACAAAGCAGCAGGCCGGGATGCGGCAAATTGGGTAAGGCAGACTGGGATACGGCAAGTTGGGAGAGGCAGGATGGGATGCCGCCAACGCATCTAGCAGTGCAAATTCTAGAGGGGGGGGGGGGGGGCGTTCTTTTAAATCAAGTTTGCCCAGTTTTGATTTTGCCGGTTTTGGTAATCCTACATTCCTCCGTGCGACAGCGGACTAAATGCGCATTTAAAACTATTTAGATGTTTTGCTTAAATTTTGACTTGGAGCGAAATAGTTGGTTGGTTTTTGGGGTTTAATGTCTCTTCAGCAGATGCTAGCTGCTATTCGAGACCGTGGAGCGAAATAAATTAAAACATCTTGTTCGTTGTGCTTTTGTTTTAAATTAAAGCGTATTCCATTTCTAAATTAAATATCACTTGCCTGTTAGCTCTTTATTGTTGTTGCAATAGTTGTATATACTTGGAAGAAAAAAAAGGCATACAACGAGACAGTTATGGTAGCCTGATTTAGACCACCCAGATACGGTATTTGCAAAATATTTATCTCTTTTATATTATTTTTCAAAATTGTTGTTTATGAAATCGAAAAATCACATCGAAAAATGTCACTATTCGATGTTCCCTCACTCAATCTGGGTGTGAAGGGCTTTCTTGAAGCAGACACCGGCGCTTGCTAAACGATTGCCGCTTAAGCGGAGGGGAGTCAAGCGTGATTAAGTGCCTGGCCTGCCAATTGACACCTACCGGCGAAAACACATAATAGGCCACAGTTTCTCTATTTTTCACATAACGTTTCACTCTTAAAGTTTTTAACAAAAGGTGGTCCTTAGTTTTAACATCTTTTTTGAAATAATATATGAATTAAAGATTATGCTTTTAATGGACACATTTTTCACACACATGACCAGGAAACCGGATTACGTAAGCCGTGTCAGCTGCAACCTTTGTAAAAGTCAACGTAACTCGAGAACGGCATTGAAGTACTTTCGGTGTTCTTTACATTGTCCAAGAAGCAATGCACATGAGTATACTTGACACACTCGGGTTGTGCTTGGTTTGGCCATAAACACTATCTAGTCAAGGACGTCGTAAAATGGCCCTCGGTCAAGTTTTCACCGAGAACCATTTTATGATGTCCTTGACTATTATGTGTTAGTCGGCTTAGAATGTGCGCGCAGGTTTGAAAGTTTTGAACCATTCGATTATCTCAACAGACATCCTTTGATGTAGTGGAGTAGTGGTAGGTGTCACGAAATGGGATATAAGTCTGTGATAAAGGTGATGTTTATTATTATGAAAATGTTCGTGCCACCCACGCGCTTTTTCACGCTAGAAGCCAACAAAAAAGTTTATTTCATGTTGATTAATCACATTACTTATGAAAGTCTTATGTTTTCTCGTGCGCACGTGTGCGTGTGTGTGTGTGGGAAAATATTAAACAGCTGTGCTTTCATGTTACCATTCAGAGAGTGCTTTGATCATAATTAAGCTTTAAGCCCGCGTGAGAAACAGACGATACTTCTGCACGTATGGTTTGATATCTGCCGGGAACATTTTTTATGACTTGTATAATTTGACTGATTAGGCAAAGGGATTACACGAAACCGACTCAAGCCTTGTTGAATGTCAAAGAATTCAAGCATGCCGAAGTGTCTGTACGGGCCTTAGGAAAAGCACCTTCGGTAACCGTTTCATGTCCAATCCTAAAACGTGTATGGGAATACTTTAAGCATAACATTCGGGTGGTTTTTTTTCCGAATAGAAAATATATAATACATCCATGCGATTGTATGGAATAACTCTGTTAAGTGTTTTTGTTATTGTTGCCAGAACAGCATGATCATATTCTGTAAGATAAAATCGGTTATTGTCAGTTTGTTTGTTTCCTTTTGTACACAGCGAAAACAAAATCGAATAGAAATTATACATCCATGCATTTTTCATGGAATAACTCCCTGAAGTGGTGGTGTTGTTGTTGTTGTTGTTGTTGTTGTTGTTGTTGTTGTTGTTGTTGTTGTTGTTGTTGTTGTTGTTGTTGTTGTTGTTGCGAGAACAGCTTGATAATATTCTGTGAGATAAAATCGGTTTTTGTTAGTTTGTTTTATTTTGTACAATAAAGATATTAAACATTTTTCGCCAAGATTTCATGGTCTCGCCTAGGGGACAATGGCCGCAAGCATAAACGTTGTTTTGACCACGAGTTGAATGTATGTAAATTTCTATTTGTGTCCCCAGAATAAGATTCTATTTGGGACATGAGGTGGTTGTACGCTAAGAAAAAGCTGGGTGTGTGGGGGTGGGGCCGGGAGGATGACGGGAGTGGGGCTGTACAAGTTAAAAGTTGCGTTGATAAAAGTTATAAGCGTTTGGTATTGGGCGTTGAGAATCATCCAATACAATTGACACTGGACATTTGAAGACGCAACAGTGGTCGACACGGGGAGCATCATAAACACCGCCCAATTGGATTGCATGACTTGACCGTCCTGCAGTGATGTCGTTCTCGTCGGCTATTGGTCAGTGGATTTTGAGAGCGCACGTGCCGGACAATTAAGGTGTTCATATGATTGGTCAATACACTGACACGGTTCTCACCCCTTTGAGAGGTCGTGGCCTACATAAAGTTAGTTCGTTTCGCAAATTAGCAAAAGTCCTCAAAAAAGTCGATAGTCACAGAGACTTTGTGTTCATAACAACCCAAAAACCAGAAGAAAAAGACCTGAGAGGCTACCTGGAGCTCTGCCTCACCTCTATGGTGACTGCTAGGCAGAAGCAGAGCCCCGAGGCTCTCATCAACTTATTAACGGATAGTCTGGAACGCCGAAGAAGAAGAAGAATTAACGGATACCTACTGTTTTGTGACAAAAAATAAAGTGTCCGTCCCTAAACCAGACACCTATCTCATGGCCCTCAGCGCTCTTGCGGGGAGCAGAGATCTGTCGTCTGAGGAAATTCTCACAATTAAAAAATCACTGTAAGTCCCTTGTAATTCTGGACTCCCTAAATGGGGGGCAAAATAAAATAAAGCCAGCATAAATATATGATCGTCATTTGTCAACGGTATTAACTTAAACAAAGGGGACACACAGCTCGCAGGGAGGGAAGGGCAGTGCCCCACCTCGCGGGCGTGTGCGTGTGTTTTTTTTTTTTTTTCCCTGATGGTTTTAAACTCCTGTTTTCGGATTACACAATAAACATAAAAACATGATTATATAAACGAGAGGATAGCTGTTTCCTCTCTCAGTTAATACTGCTAATGTGACGTCGCCTCCCCTGCGACTATTGTAGTGGCGGGGAGGTCGACGGACAACGCAGATAGATATTTTTATCCTATTTAAAATTAACAAATGCCGCATAGCAACTCATGCGTGCGTCAATGAAATGATGTATCCAAATGTTACTACCCTATAGAAGATCAGTATTACGTTTTGCGCATGTTCTTTATATTTTTCTCACAATGTTGTCACTTTTAAACCTTCTAACAGGTGGTCCTGAGTTTTATCTTTTTCTTAACGAAACTAAAATTGAATTAAAAATCCATGTTTTTAATGGTCCTTCCCCTAGGAAGTCAACGCATATAAAGGAAAAATTATCCCCGAGTATATTTCTCATTGCCCCACCCCCCTCCCTTATTCATGGTGAGCGGGGCCGGGGTCCTATCACGGTCGGGATTGCTTGGTCTTGCCCTTTTCTTTCCCTCCTTTTCTTCTTTTAGCGTATCATCAACTCATGTCCCTAAAAGGAAAATTTCCTGTGAGGACGTAAAGGACCCCCTTTTTTTTTTACAAATTAGCAATTGTCCGGTCAGACATCATATGGTGCGGGTGTTAAATCTGTCAGTTTGCAAGAGAGATAATTCGAGTTTGTGAGACTTGTTGCATACAGTGGTAAATACCTGATTTTGATGACTTTGGTGATCTTTCTCAGACGGGAGGAATAGCAGAAAGGCAAGAAAATAAAAGTGAGTGATTTTGATTCTATTGATTGTGCCTTGATTAGGTTAGATTGAATAGATTAGATTGTGCAAGCAGGATTCCACCATGGAATACATTTAATTTATATGAGGGTTTAACGTTGTCTGCACCATCTCAGAAAAACTATCATATTTTCGACCTAAATCTGTGGATCTAAAAACATCATCAAGTCGGTTATAATGTAGTATATAACAGCCTAAAGCATGTCACATTTATAGAACAAACAAAAAAATAATAATTTCGCTAGTATCGTGTACACTACATTGGGGTGTGCACGTTAAAGATCCCACGATTGACAAAAGGGTCTTTCCTGGCAAAATTGTATAGGCATATATAAAAATGTCCACCAAAATACCCGTGTGACTTGGAATAATAGGCCGTGAAAAGTAGGATATGCGCCGAAATGGCTGCGATCTGCTGGCCGATGTGAATGCGTGATGTATTGTGTAAAAAAACAAATCCATCTCACACGGAATAAATAAATCCCTGCGCCTTGAATATGTGCGCGATATAAATTGCATGCATAAAATAAAAAATGAAAAAGATAAAAAAATGATAAATAAATCCCTGCGCTTAGAACTGTACCCACGGAATACGCGCGATATAAGCCTCATATTGATTGATTGATTGATTGATAGTATTTTGCGTGTGATATTTTCCGAGTGTGATAAAACAAGTTAGAATGACAATAAATCGGAAAGACTTAGTTAGGGTTAGGGTGGGTGGCCGAGTGGTAACGCACTTGCGCTCGGAAGCGAGAGGTTGCGAGTTCGACCCTGGGTCAGGGCGTTAGCAATTTTCTCCCCCCTTTCCTAACCTAGGCGGTGGTGGGTTCAAGTGCTAGTCTTTCGGATGAGACGAAAAACCGAGGTCCCTTCGTGTACACTACATTGGGGTGTGCACGTTAAAGATCCTACGATTGACAAAAGGGTCTTTCCTGGCAAAATTGTATAGGCATATATAAAAATGTCCACCAAAATACCCGTGTGACTTGGAATAATAGGCCGTGAAAAGTAGGATATGCGCCGAAATGGCTGCAAACTGCTGGCCGATGTGAATGCGTGATGTGTTGTGTAAAAAAATTCCATCTCACACGGCATAAATAAATCCCTGCGCCTTGAATATGTGCGCGATATAAATTGCATAAAATAAAAATAAAATAAAAAATAAATAAATCCCTGCGCTTAGAACTGTACCCACGGAATACGCGCGATATGAGCCTCATATTGATTGATTGATTGAAAGACTTAGTTATCGTACAGTAACAACATGTCATTTAATTACTTGATTTTGGGATAGTTTCGGAGCAGTTTTGAAAAAATTATTGCATGGGTTCAGTCTCGTTTTCACGTCCAAATCGTCAGAAAACTTTCCAAAATGTAAGACAAATTCTGCAGAGCAGCTGAGCTGCTCTTCACACAACTTTTCTGTCGGTGTCTGTGTGTCTGTTTATCTTTCTCTCTATGTCTCTGTTTCTCTGTCTCTCTCTTTCTCTGGCTCTCTCTCTCTCTCTTTGTCTGTCTGTCTGTTTGTTTCTTTTTTGTCTCTCTTTTTGTCTGTCTGTCTGTCTGTCTGTAAAGCTGTCATAACTGTTCCTTTTATTTCTATCTCTTTCCTTGTTTTTGATTAGAATTTTGACTGTCTGCGGGATGAAAAAAGAGCATTTTAGCATTTCTTATTCTGTTAGTGTTAAGATAAAGATCAATTCAATTCAATTTAATTCAATTCAATTCAATACAATTCTCTCTCCCTCATTCTCATAAATCAGACTCAGTGTTTGTGTTATACTGCCTTGCTCTGCTGAGTGTGTGTGTCATACCGCTTTGCTCTGCTGAGTGTGTGTGTTTGTGTTAATTACGGTCTGTCTGTATATTCTTTTGTCTGTCCGTCTGTCACTCAAGGGTAAACCGGCACGGTTAGCCTAGTGGTAAGGCGTCCGCCCCGTGATCGGGAGGTCGTGGGTTCGAACCTCGGCCGGTGTCACGATTTCATCTTTCGCCTGTGTACATATTTCCCCCTCGATATTTACTCGAGACTGAAATGTTGTTTCCTGGTAAAATTAAGAAGGGAAATTATTTATGGACGAAAAGCATGTCAGTTTCTTGCATGTGAAGAAAATTGGTTGTGAAATTAAATAGATTTCACTCCCAAAATCGAATTCTTCGAAAACGTGTACCGAGTGGTTACGTCCCTTGAGTAAGAAGGGAAACATTTTAGGATGAATCAAATTTCTAAGTTAAATAAAATAATTGGTTGGACAAATTTGGCCCCATGAATGTAAGGTACACACGGTCGCTCATCAGTACTATCGAAGGGTGGTTTTTTTTGTTCAGTGTAGAGTTTATATACTAGATCAACGAGGCCGAAAATCGAAATATCAACACGGCGAAAGATAAAAACGTCACACCGGGTCATACCTAAGACTTTAAAATTGGCAATCTAGTGGCTGATCCACATCCCATTTTGGTGCAACCCCATTTTTGCCGCCGTCCCATTTTTTGCCCCATCCCATTTTCGCGACATTTCACAAGCCAAGCGTCATTTTATAAAATTTATAATTTTGAATCATTAATGAGATAAGGATGATTATAATGATGATGCTATGGATTTCCAATTTGGATTGAGACTACGTGACAGGGCATTTTACTAACATGTCATAACAAAAGCGCGACATCCCATTTTGACACCATATCCCATTTGG
>NC_090260.1:32635423-32640423 GCF_037325665.1 Littorina saxatilis | reverse complement strand
ATAAATGTTGTGCATAATTTTCCAGTGTAAAACTCTTAATCTAGTCTCTTGTGTTGACCGATAGGCAACTATCCAAGATCGTTCATCAATTTCTACATTAAACTTTCTCTTCCAAAATCCTCCGGAACATGGTACATCTGTTTTCATATTGATAATCTCTTTCCTATATTCTCTGGCACTTAACACATTTTTGCCGTTAAACAGTGGTAAGGTAATACAAGCATCATCAGTCATATTTACAACATTTTTCCTCATAAATAATGACACAGCAGCTTTTACAACATTATATTCAAGAATTCGGTTTGGTGAATATCCAATCAGATCACAAATATCTTGATATGATAATATGTTTCCCGAACGTACAATGTCAGTTAATACCAATACACCTCGTTGTATCCAACTTTCAAAAAATAAAACTTTGCCACTATACGTTATGCATGCATTATTCCATAATAAAACCGGCCCGATTGTCCCACGATCGTAGTGGTTATTATCCAGCCAATATTTTAATACTGCTTTCCAAAAGTGTGATTTCACTAGGTCTAACCCTTTAAATCTTGCACTGTTTACATTCGATAAGAAACATTCAAAATGCTTTCCAAAACGCAAATACATCAACTTTGGAGTAAAACTCCAATTATCATTTTCATTTGATGTAGTTAGTTGTGAAACCCATTGTAATAAAAAAGAAATTTGCATTTGCCTAATATCGATCATTTTTAAACCACCTTTTTCAATTTCAAAACATAAAACGCTTCTTTTCACCTTTTCAAAGGCCTTCCGATTACAATCTCTTTTTCGCCACAAAAATCTAAACAATAAGGTATTGTTCATCCATCAGTGAATGTAATCTAAGGGTTCTGGTAGCTCAGTTGGCAAAGCACTGGACGCGTGGTCCTCAGGACACAGGTACAATAATGTTTCTATGGTAGACTTTCAAACAACTGTCCTCAAACTTACAAGCGCTTTTCGTCGGCCCCAAGTCAAATTAAAATGGCTGCCCATGTGAACAACGCAAACGCTCAACCTAGCTTTCAGCGGCGTTTTTCGGCAGACTCGAAGGCCATTTCAGCTCTCGGAGCTACCTCCCGGCCAATGCGGGGGGAGCAGTTTGGTTAGAGCTAACCAATCGGTAAGCGCGATAAGAAAAGTCTGCTCCAAATCGTCACCAAGTTACTGACGAGTCGAGCAGCGCTCAACTCAGTTTTTGAGCGTGGCTAATCTGTCTTAAATCAAACCTAAACCGTCGGGACCGTTCACATGGCAGACGTTTCACCGATTAGCCTCAGTGACCCGGGAACGATTTCAAACCAACAAAAGTTGAGAAAAAGTCGGTTGAAATTCTGTCATGTGAAAGGCACTTTTTTATGAATCCAGGCCGGGTCGGACTCACTCACAGGTTCACTTGGGATTTGTGTGTGTGTGTGTGTGTGTGTGTGTGTGTGTGTGTGTGTGTGTGTGTGTGTGTGTGTGTGTGTGTGTGTGTGTGTGTGTGTGTGTGTGTGTAGTTCCGGTTGTTTTGTTTACGTCCAAAATGGCTGAACGAGAGAAGAAGATTAGTGGTGGAGGGAAACGTTACTGTGTCTGCTGTTCAAACTACGCGGGTAAAGAAGTTGAAGGGCGGATTGTCATGCGGTTCCATTTTGCAAACTCAAACTGGAACTACCTGCCGTTCTAGGGGCGCACCTCTGTCCGACTATCGCGTTAGTTTCGAGACAGTGCTATATAGCCTAGGGACGGTATTCATGTTCTGACCCTCATGTCACTACCGTTGCATCTCTAAGATGGCGGTCCATTCTGCCAGAAGCGCAGGTGGTAGATTTACACCTTTGGCCAACCACAAAAAAGTTGTATGTTTCTGGTAACATGGCTACACAAAATAGGGTAGGTAGGTAGGGATTTTTTTTATTGATTTTGTTTTTGTTTTTTTGGTCAGGGTAGAAAATAACTATACAGTGACGCAAAGAGACTGGACTTACTATACAAAGAGAAAGACAACACATTACAAAACAAATGAGACAAAAGGGATGCGGGGTTATCCCCCTTGTGTTGTCTGCCGTCTGTTGCTTTCTTTTTGACACTTTTTTTCTTTTTTGTTTTACAAATGCAATAAAAAAGTCTAGGGTCGGCGGGAAAAAAACTAGGTAGGGTCGGGTGACCAGAAACATACAACTTTTTTATTTTTGCCTTAACACACACACTTCTGGGTAGCGCGACTCTTGTTGCTGCTAGTTTTCCACTGGAAGGAAGCAACCCGAATATCCCAGCAATGGAACGATAAAGTATGAAATGTGATGGGATAAACATTAAAAAACAACTTTTTAAAAACACACACAAAAACCCACCCATACAACTCGATTCTCCGGCTTGCCCTATACCAACGAGTGCACTGATTTTGTCTTAAAGGTACTGAACTTGTCAAATCCAGGTGCACGGAGCCCCTGGGGCTTTTAGTCATACCTCAGGCAGCTATCCGTTAGAAGAACTACCAAGTTTCATTGACTTGCACCCAAAGAGTCAAGAACTGCGATTTTTTTACGAATGGATTTCGTACTCGGACCCGGCTGGTCTTGACCTATTTTTGGATCTAAATTTAGATCAGGTAGATCACCACATCATGCACAAAAAGACACGTCACTAGCAAACTATGTCAGACGTCATCATGAGTTTGTGTAAAACAAAATGGAGGCCGGAATCACTCAGTTGAATCGAACTCCGACCAAACACCACGTAATAACTAGGTTAATTTATGCACTCGCGTGAACAAGAAACTGTCGAGCTTCACAGATGTCGTCGTTGGGTAGTTTTGGGTTTGTTTTACTACCATAGGAGGATTTTTGAACTGTAAATGCACTCAGCTGCAACAAAAACGCAAAACGAAGGCTGTGAGCTGCACTGTGCCTTTAACCAAGTTTGCTATCCTTTCAAATTGCTTTACGCAACATTTCAACGCAAATTCAATAACCTGACTCAATAGTTATTAGCCCCGTTTAATCGAAACTTGACTTCCTTTACCGCGACTGTGTTGATCCAAAAAGTGTACATTTCTTCCATAAACACCGCTAGTTGTTAATAACCTTTCAACTTTCTACACAAATCTTGATCAAAAACGACTTGCGAGGCCCATGAAGCATATGCCTGTTTAAACAGAAATTAATCACTCACGGGTGACTTAGTGCATATGATATGAGCATGATGATGCGTGGCTTAAGGGTAATGTAAGTCGCGGTAAACGGAAACATAGAAGTGAGTACTTCTTTGTGTGTGAGCATCGGGCTTTACAAGAGTTATTGCACTAGATGCCGAAACAATTTTTTTTTTAAACGTTCGTGGACTGCAGATCCCACGTGCACTGGTGTTTTTACATGAGTTTTTTTTTACATGTATAGCTGCTGTTTTAGTTGGGTTTTTTACTCGTTATTTGTGAAAACTAAATGGGAGGTAACCACTGTCCAACTTCTTGTAGGGGTTTAAACACAGTTTTTTCCCCATTGACCGTTCAGATAAGTTAGTACCTCGTGGTGAAAACTTTTTTAGAAGTTTTTTTTCGATCTATAAAATTCAAAATGGCGGCCGAAAGTCGGACATCAACTCGTAGACCTGTTTTCAAATGATACAGTGTTCTGGAAGCTCTACAAGAAGTGATTTATGGATTACCACACAGAAGAATACTGTTATGGGCTGTAATGTGAGTACCTGATGTTTGACACCAGTTTTAGCTGTGTTTTCTGCGGTTTTACGTGCTGCAGTGTGTGTGTGAAAGTTTGGAAACTGTAATTTTTGACAAAAATGGTCATTATATCGATTTTTACTATAACAATCACAAACAAAGTCCAATGATCATGTTATCAGATAATAGCCAAGGGTGTAAGCAAACCACATGCCAAAGATCTAAGAGATATCTCAATAAATGATTGAGCAGTGAACAGATTAGTGAACCTACCGAAGAAAGCGAAATTTGCCCTGGCGCACAGCAATACCAAAATGCTGTTATACTGTGGCAGTGAAGGGGTTTTAAGCAGTCATACTCCTTTTCCGGGAGTTGCATGCGTGATGTGTTTGTGTTTCTGGAATTCACCAAATTCTGACTTGGCTGGCATGATATTGTCTGTGCGTATTAGGTCGTGTGATTGCGTGAACTAACGAAGGGCGGGTAAGGAACTAGAAGGTCTGCTCATAAGGTGACCGCGGACCGCGGAGAACGCACAAATCTCCACCCTTACCCCACCAAGCGCAGCAGGGTTTCGAACCCCAAAAAGGCCAACGTCCTCGCCACTGGGCTAATGTGCGCGGATACAAATGTGTACATTTTTGGCTGTTTCCATGTCAAACGGATACTTGAAATCATGAACCACTTTTGAATATTTTTTTATATGATAAATGTATTTCTTTCGTGTCATCCGTCTCTTTGTTAATTTGTTTCTCCCTCTGCCTGTCTTAGTCTGTCTGTCTGTCTGTCTGTCTGTCTGTCTGCCTGTCTCGGTCTGTCTGTGACGTGTCTGTTTGTCTGTCTGTCTGTCTGTCTGTCTGTCTGTCTGTCTGTCTGTCTGTCTGTCTGTCTGCCTGTCTGTCTGTCTGCCTGCCTGTATGTCTGTCTGTCTGTTTGTTTGTCTCTCGCTCTTTATCTTCCTTCGTTCACAAGAGGCGAAGCCTTCAAGGCTCCCGTAAGAAATCAACAAACAGTAACATAACACAAACTCACTCACTCCGTAACACACACAGAATAGTCAGGTTATAAATACAAGCCACTTTACCTATGCAGCATGGTGACCCTACAATATGCGAAACATGTCGACTGCAGCAGCCTGGTTCTTAAAATAATTCTGACGGTCAACACAGCCAGAAATGCCAACAAAGACAAGAAAGCTGTTGCAAGGTAAGCTTACCAAACGTTACATAGCGAATCATATGATAGTGCGACAGCAAACAGTAGATCTACAATCAAAGAGAGGATCGAGTCTGGAATGAAACGCGATACAGATCTAGCATTCAAAAACTGT
>NC_090260.1:32620423-32630423 GCF_037325665.1 Littorina saxatilis | reverse complement strand
CTTCGGCGGATGATGACATTATTCAGAAATGCTGCAGAAAAAAACCGTTTTTCTGCAGTATTTCTGTTTTCCGCAGAATAACTGAATGAAATCATTATCCGAAAAGGATAGGTAGTCTCTGTTTCCGCGGCGTTTTGTCCTTCTTATTATGACATGAGTTCTCCATTTGTTGAGAGATGGACTCGTCCAAAATTACCGAGAAAACAGCGCCGAATGATTTCGTTGTCGAAAGTTCAAAGTTGCAAAATTACGCTGGTAACACACTTACCTGTCCGCAGCATTATCAAATTTGCATAGACGGACGCAGTAGTTCACTTCGTTTTCGATTTGCTTAAAAAATTATTCTCGCTTCTGATTGGGCCACTGTTGAGCAAGCTATTATATCCCCGAGGGGGAGGGGGGGGGGGGGGCGGATACAAACGCTACTTTACAAGATCGTTAGTTTTTCTGGGTAAAAAAAACTATTACAGGTTATTTGTAAGAAAAAGGTATTCCCAATAATGCTGCATAAAAACATGTAAACATTATGTTGCGGAAAAACTACTTTGAGAGGGAAAGGAGGCACACCGTGAGGATGTCATTGTCCTTAGCGTATTATCCGTTTTTCAGCTTTTCTGCGGAAAAACAGTAATGATGTAGAAAAAACCGGTTTACCTGCAGCATTTTTGAATAATGTCATCATCCGCAGAAGCATCGTTTTTTCCGCAGCAAAACAGTTTTTCCAACAAATAATGCTTACATATTTTTCTGCGGAATTATTGGGAATAACTTTTTCTCAGGAATAACTTGTCAATCAATCAATCAGTATGAGGCTTTTATCGCGCGTATTCCGTGGGTACAGTTCTAAGCGCAGGGATTTTTTTTTATAATTTTTTTATGCAATTTATATCGCGCACATATTCAAGGCGCAGGGATTTATTTATGCCGTGTGAGATGGAATTCTTTTTACACAATACATCACGCATTCACATCGGCCAGCAGATCGCAGCTATTTCGGCGCATATCCTACTTTTCACGGCCTATTATTCCAAGTCACACGGGTATTTTGGTGGAAATTTTTATCTATGCCAATACAATTTTGCCAGGAAAGATCCTTTTGTCAATCGTGGGATCTTTAACGTGCACACCCCAATGTAGTGTAGACGAAGGGACCTTGGTTTTTCGTCTCATCCGAAAGACTAGCACTTGAACCCACCACCTAGGTTAGGAAAGGGGGGAGAAAATTGCTAACGCCCTGACCCAGGGTCGAACTCGCAACCTCTCGCTTCCGAGCGCAAGTGCGTTACCACTCGGCCACCCAGTCCTAAGGAGACACACTTGTGACAGTTTTTTGTACCCAGAAAACACTGAGCGCCGAATGACTTCGTTGCCTGAATAAAGTCATAATCCGCTAAGGACGACTACCCCCTAACCGTGTGTCTCCTTTCCCCCTCAAAGTATTCAAGTTGCTGACTGGCTAACAAATGACAGCCACTCCTATTCAACATTGTATTGAAGGTTAGTCTGGGGTGGGGGGTGGGGGTGGGGTTAGCAACCGACGACTATTCAGTGACAGAACAGAGCGAGACTGCTGAGAGAGAGAGAGAGAGAGAGAGAGAGAGAGAGAGAGAGAGAGAGAGAGAGAGAGAGAGAGAGGGAGAGAGAAAGAGGGGGAGAAAGAGAGAGACAGAGAGAGAGAAGGAGGGAGAGAGAGAGACAGAGAGAGAGAGAGAGGAAGAGAGAAAGACGAAGTGAGAGAGAGAGTGTTCGAATGTCTAGTTTACATACATTTTGCATCAAACCGGATTATGCGTCTGCTGCCCCATTCGCGACAGTCTTCAACCCGGTGTACGATCATTTCGCATATTTGACCGCCTCTCGCATGCACGCTCTAACGAATGATTCCAACCCGACATTAGCACTCCTTTGCATCAAGTATGACTCCTTTGTCACTAAGACTCCCGTACCAAAGCTGAATACGAGCAGTTTTTGTAAAAACAAGTGCATTTCTATATTTGAAACCCACCGAGCAGCCATTTCCGGTGCTTCGTCACCACGATTTCTGGTTTTAACATTCAAATACGGGAAAACGCAAATCTTTCTTCAACATATTATGCATTTCGAAACAAAGTTAGTCATCGCAGATGCAGTAGCTCACCTTTAATCCAGACAAAAATCAACAACTTTGTGGTAAAACGGGAAAATGCAGGCCGAATCGAGTGTTTACCACTGTTCACCAGCTTACCACTGTATAGCCGGTTATCCCCCGTGAGCCTACACACCATGGATTTTACGATGCCATGACTGTTGGTGACACGTTATGTCTTAGAAAATGGGAGTGTTTTTAAACTGGAATATCTCTGTTACTTTTGCGACTACAATACAAATTTGAAGTTATTTTTGATCCAAAAAAACCGCGCAAATACAGTTTAACAACAAGAGGCGAAGCCATCAAGGCTCACGTAAGAAATCGACAAACAGTAACACAAACTCAATCACTCCGTCACACACACACACACACACACACACACACACACACATACACACAGAAAGAGCATAGGTGAAACTGTGCAAGAAAGCGAGACACTAGATCTAGATCTGTCTGTCTGCATGTAGCCTACTTACAAGGACACGACTGCCAACTAGTCTCGGCGCGCTCAAAATAATAATGACCGAGACTTTCAGTACTTCCTTCGCGTGACGTCTAACCCTCTTACGTCATAATGTGACGTCAATGTAATGTGACGTCTTCAAATGTTAGAGTTTCTACCACAGACATACACACGCACAAACACACGCACACACACACACACACACACACACGCACGCACAGACAGACAAAGTTACGATCGCATAGGCTACACTTACGTGAGCCAAAAACCGCGCAAATACAGTTTAACAAAAACGATTCAACGTAATGTTACCTACACCTCACAAATGACGTCACAAGCTTGACGTCAATTCACACCAAGGGAGACATTCTAAAGCTGGAGAACAGTTTTCATATAATCGTGTTTAATCATTAGATAAATAGAGAATACTACATGGCTTGCTGTGTCGTACCAGATTTACACGAGTTGTTTTTTTAAATATTGAACTGCGAGCGAAAGCACATCGGATTACAAAGACCACACAATGAAAATGATATTACAAAAATAATAGGAGTGTTTTATAGTATTGTTCTTATGTGTGTAGTTAACTTTTGCAACAAGATTTGAAGGATCAGTGCTGAAGCATGCTCTAATCAAGATTTGCCTATGAATAATTTTGGTGCAATTAGTTTTGGTGCAATTAGTTTTGTTGCAATGATAAGAATGTGGTAAAGGCACAATCAGCTTCATGTAAACCGTCAGTTTCTGGTCACAGACACTGTCTGGCCTTTACACAGTACCAACATCATTTGTGACCCTCCACCACGAAATGAGTCGCATGTCACCTTTGCATGATTTTCATATTTTTACATTTTCCTAAAGAGGTTTTTATGCTCTATCCAGTGGTGAAAACCGTTTTAGAAAAGAGCGAAAACTGTTTGAGTTATAAGCCTGTGACTAAGGTGACCCTCATACTGTTACCAGACACTCCCCGGACTTATATTAAGCCTAACGCAGAACCGCGCGAGGTGGTCTTTTAGCGTATCATCAACTCACGTCCCTAAAAGGAAAATTTCCTGTGAGGACGTTAAGGACCCCTAGATTCACTCCGCACGAGGTGACATGCGACTCATTTCGTGGTGGAGGGTCACATTTTGTTTAAACACTCATCGCTTGAGAAAGTCCTAGGTGCTCTCCGTCAAGAGTGAGCATTTTTTGTAAAAGATGTATTCATTTCTGGCCAGCCGGATTTACCAATAGACAAATCGGACGCTTCGTTTTGGTGCAAGAATTAACTTTTAAAATGTAAATAATAAATTGACAGCTTGTAACACAACGTGTGTGTCTGACTGACTGTATGGCTGTTTCGGTGTCTGTCCATCACTATTTCTAAATTTGTGAGAAAGTTTGTTGTTGTTGTTGTTGTTGTTGTTACATCTGTCGATGCAGGTATGATTGATTATTTTAAAACACACACACACACACACACACACACACACACACACACACACACACACACTACACATACACACACATAGAGGCACAGGCGTACACGCACACACACACACACACACGCACACAGAGGTACACCCCTCACGCACACACCACACACAGGTACACGAGCACATATTCACACACACAAAGGTACCACTCCTCCCCCCACACACGTACACACACAAACAAACAAACACACACACACACACACGCACGAACAAAAAAACTCGCTGTTTCGCTCTTTAAAGGCCAACATCCAAAAGAATTTTTCTCCTGGAGCGACCTAAACTTGAACCCGTCGCTATTCTTGCATGTCTGTTTACTTCGTGCTGCACGCAAAAATTGAGCGACTTCCTTGCCGCGTGGATTGACGAAGCTATTTTATTCTCGTGACTGAAAACACTGCAGTGCGTGCAGTTTTTGACGAGCCGTGGTCTCGGCTCGAAAGCTGTTTGTGGAGGCTGCGTGCTATAATTAGCTGACCTGCTGCGCGAGCAGTCACTGCAGAGTTTTGAGATAACTTTGTAACACGTTTTATTTTATGCTCCTCAAGAATACAACTTTGGGCAACGTGCCACGTAAAACTACACGCAACAAGGATTCAGTAGGTACCAAACATGCCTTGGTCAGAATGTAAATTAATCTTTATAAAGAAGTAGGCTACTTCAAACGACAGCCACAGCCACGGTTGGGTTCACGGCATCAAACCGATGCGACTCTCCGTCATATCATACACGTAATCAATCAAATAGATGACTAATAAACATGTAAACTACATGTATACGTCTATCGATCGTCGGACATAAGAAAGTGGAGCTTCCCCCGGGCCTGTGCATGTGTTGTTCGTTGTGCGTGTGTAAATGTACACAACAAACTGACCACAAAACTGAGACAGACCTCTTTCGCTTCAGTCTTGCAGAATTTAAAGACGAATACAGGTAGAGCGTGCATTATACTAACTGTTTGGTAAAAGTATCAAACGTTTCTTTTTATAAATAAGTGGCAGGCTTACAGGAATACAAAGAGGCGCAAGTTGAAAGTAATGGATATATCTCTGGAAGATGCCATCAGTCCAAGTTGTCAAATGAAATCAAAGATGACAGAAACAGAAGTTTTCCATACAAATGTTGGTGTTTCAAAGGAAGTTTGCATTCTTTCAGATAATGATATAGACGAGGTGGCTGTTTGTTATGAAGTTTCAACAAGCCAACATTCAAATGATTTTACTTCATCTACAGATTTTTTAAATTCAGCACTTCATAACTGTCATTATGAACTTGGAATCAGAGAGAGACCGTCTTTCCATTGTCATTCATGCCATAGATTTTTGTTTCAGAATCAATGTTTCACATGGCGTTCACAAGAGAGCATGCGAAGTTTCCGACAGTCTTTAGGATTTGTAAAAAAGGCCGTGTTTTGCTGTACATGCAAAAACTGCTGTCAAAAGGGAAAGTGCCTAACAGATTGCAACAACATTCCTATTTTAAGCTCAGCCACACGCCGACATGGAAGTTCAATGGTACTTTCAAACTTTTTCTTCTCTTCGTCGTATTTAATTTCTTTCTATTTCATAAGTCGAGTGCATATGATTTCGGCTCGTGTTCATCGTGAGATGGACTTAGTTTCTTGTATTCTGTGGGTTCGACAGATTGACTAAATGTTGTAATTTCGCCTTACGCGACTTGTTCTCTCTCTGTTGGCAGCGTGTAATGCAGCTGGTTAGAAATTAGAGTTTTATTTTGCAAAGTGTGTACCAAAAGTTTGTCATGAGCTGCTTTAGGTTTGGGGTGTGGGTTGGTTTGATATTTCCTCCTTGCAGATCAAATCTGTATTCATTTTTGATGTTGTGTCTTATTTTGTGAAAGGAAACATGCAGACTGACTGAACGCATATATATAATTATGTAACTCATAAACACATGGGTGTAGTTATGTTCAAGAACACACACACACACACATACACACACACACACACACACACACATACACACACACACACATACACACACACACACACACACACACACACACACACACAACTGTGTAGATGTATCGTACACCTGATATATTACTCAAACAAAATTGAAGTTCACGAAGAAATCGTTTTATTTCTGTGTCATTCAACATCTAGTTTGAATCAGACAAATTGAAACTGGTACAAATATTCAATAATGTTGCGATGTGGAAATGGACACGATATCGGAAAAGATAGACAACGGCAAGATCATTCAAGTATGTACATGCTTGTTGATGTCTACTTAGGCGATGCTCAGAACACTAGTTAGATCTTCCGAGATTAAAAAATGACGATGATCTGTAAACAAACCAGGACAAGGAAAGAAAGACAAAACGTATTTGAAAACAAATCATACTATACAGATTGACAAACTGAAACTTCGAACTCTGTTGATATTTCACGGGAGATGAGGTATGGTGCAAACGTATATAATTATACTGACTTAATTTTGTTACGTACTCATCAACAACAACAAAAACCGATATAACCAAAGGCACACACACACACACACACACACACATACACTTTGCTGGTTTGGTGATGTCACAGGAAACGAATGAACAATAGAAAGCCTGATAAATTCCTGGCCAGAAATCAGTTACAAAGACCTGAAAGTCTGCTGAATGGAACTGGTTAATGTACACATTTGAACTGCTGTCAAAATTACTATGTAATACGATATTCGGGTTTTAAAATTGGTAGCACATTACAACCAATAATGATGTTTTTTGCTTCGGCATTGAAGCAATGTTCACTATTTACTAACAAAATAATGACGAAATAAACACAAAACCAAATCAGTGAGGCAGAGGGGACAAAAAGCCGAGCGGGTGTGCGTGTGTGTGTGTGAGCTAGTGTGTGCCTGTGTGTGTGTGTGTGTGAGTGTGTGTGTGTGTGTGCGCCAGTGTGTGTATGTGTGTGTGTGTATGTGTGTGTGTGTGTGTGCGTGTGTGTAGAGCGATTGAGACCAAACTACTGGACCGATCTGTCGAACCCACAGAATACAACTGCACGCACTGCAGTGTTTTCAGTCACGAGAATAAAACAGCTTCGTCAATCCACGCGGCAAGGAAGTCGCACAATTTTTGCGTGCAGCACGAAGTAAACAGACATGCAAGAATATCGACGGGTTCAAGTTTAGGTCGCTCCAGGAGAAAAATTCTTTTGGATGTTGGCCTTTAAAGGCCAACATCCGCGGGAATTTTTCTCCTGGAGCGACCTAAACTTGAACCCGTCGCTATTCTTGCATGTCTGTTTACTTCGTGTTGCACGCAAAAATTGAGCGACTTCCTTGCCGCGTGGATTGACGAAGCTGTTTTATACTCGTGACTGAAAACACTGCAGTGCGTGCAGTTTTATTCTGTGGGTTCGACAGATTGACTAAATGTTGTAATTTCGCTTTCACGAATCAGGAACCGACAAGGAATAAGATGAAAGTGTTTTTAAATTGATTTCGACAATTTAATTTTGATAATAATTTTTATATTTTTAATTTTCAGAGCTTGTTTTTAATCCAAATATAACATATTTATATGTTTTTGGAATCAGAAAATGATGGAGAATAAGATGAACGTAAATTTGAATCGTTTTATACTTTTTTTGTTTTTTACAATTTTCAGATTTTTAATGACCAAAGTCATTAATTAATTTTTAAGCCACCAAGCTGAAATGAAATACCGAAGTCCGGGCTTCGTCGAAGATTACTTGACCAAAAATTTCAACCAATTTGGTTGAAAAATGAGAGCGTGACAGTGCCGCCTCAACTTTCACGAAAAGCCGGATATGACGTCATCAAAGACATTTCTCAAAAAAAAGAAAAACCGTTCGGGGATATCAATCCCAGGAACTCTCATGGAAAATTTCATAAAGATCGGTCCAGTAGTTTGGTCTCAATCGCTCTACACACCATATATCCGGCTTTTCGTGAAAGTTGAGGCGGCACTGTCACGCTCTCATTTTTCAATCAAATTGGTTGAAATTTTGGTCAAGTAAAAAAAAATTTTTTTTATAAAACGATTCAAATTTACGTTCATCTTATTCTCCATCATTTTCTGATTCCAAAAACATATAAATATGTTATATTTGGATTAAAAACAAGCTCTGAACATTAAAAATATAAAAATTATTATCAAAATTAAATTGTCGAAATCAATTTAAAAACACTTTCATCTTATTCCTTGTCGGTTCCGGATTCCAAAAACATATAGATATGATATGTTTCGATTAAAAACACGCTCAGAAAGTTAAAACGAAGAGAGGTACAGAAAAGCGTGCTATCCTTCTCAGCTCAAGTACTACCCCGCTCTTCTTGTCAATTTCACTGCCTTTGCCATGAGCGGTGGACTGACGATGCTACGAGTATACCTCACGCCGGAACCTCGGCTGTACCCGCGGATAACCGCAGGCTCTGCAGACTGTTCACCGCAGACAGAAATTGTCAACACGAGTGGTGAGTGTCTGCAAAAAATCGTCTCTGCTTTCTCTAAAATGACATATCATTACAAAACTATTGTTTGTACTTCAACCTAAGGTATTATAGCACCCTACCATCGATTTAATTTTTTCCTTTCGTTCGTATGTGAAGGCTGAGCTTCGAGTATTTGTGCATTTCCTGTAAAAAGTGCCAAAATTCTGACTTTACACATTTATTACGGAAATCCAAGCTTATTAAACAAGTTGCAGAAGTCAGAAGTTTTTTGTCTTGTGCACGTGGATTAAAAAAAATATATATATTTATTTATTTTACACAATTAAAAAAATTATTAGAGTAAAATAAAACATTAAAACGTTCATAATAAACAATAGCAAACAAGAATTAAAAAAAAACAAGAAGAGCAAAGCCCATACGACTCACATGCTTTACACATTTTTCCTACCAAAATATATGTGACCTTGACCCAAGGTCAAGGTCATCCAAGGTCATGCACCACAAAGCTGTTAATTCAAGACATAGGAAGTACAATGGTGCTTATTGGCTCTTTCTACCATGAGATATGGTCACTTTTAGTGGTTCACTACCTTATTTTGGTCACATTTCATAAGGGTCAAAGTGACCTTGACCTTGATCATATGTGACCAAATGTGTCTCATGATGAAAGCATAACATGTGCCCCACATAATTTTTAAGTTTGAAACAGTTATCTTCCATAGTTCAGGGTCAAGGTCACTTCAAAATATGTATACAATCCAACTTTGAAGAGCTCCTGTGACCTTGACCTTGAAGCAAGGTAAACCAAACTGGTATCAAAAGATGGGGCTTACTTTGCCCTATATATCATATATAGGTGAGGTATTGAATCTCAAAAACTTCAGAGAAAATGTGAAAAATAGCTGTTTTTTAGGCAACATTTATGGCCCCTGCGACCTTGACCTTGAAGCAAGGTCAAGATGCTATGTATGTTTTTTGGGGCCTTGTCATCATACACCATCTTGCCAAATTTGGTACTGATAGACTGAATAGTGTCCAAGAAATATCCAACGTTAAAGTTTTCCGGACGGACGTCCGGACGGACGGACGGACGGACGGACGACTCGGGTGAGTACATAGACTCACTTTTGCTTCGCATGTGAGTCAAAAAACCACAAAAAAACATAGACCACACATGCCGGGAATCGAACCCGGATCACTTTGGCCATAGGCGGACGTGCTACGACAATTTTACTAGAGTTGTGCGTTTGAATCACTGTGTCCCTGTCGCTCTCTCTCTCGTGCTCTCTGTCTCTCTTTCAGTCTCACCGAGACAAAACACTGCATTGTAGTTTCTTTGCCGAGACCAAATCCCCACCCGCTGCTGCGCTGGCTTGCTTGCAAATCGTCTCGCATGCGATACGCATGCTTTTCTCGTGATCGGCGGTTCTTTTTGGCGAACTGCCTCGGGTTCAAGTTTAGGTCGCTCCAGGAGAAAAATTCCTGTGGATGT
>NC_090260.1:32545423-32615423 GCF_037325665.1 Littorina saxatilis | reverse complement strand
CGACTTGCGTAGATTCTTCTCATCCGCTGTGTTAGTGACATGTACCGTATCGTCTCCACATTTCCAAACAATGATGCTTGACCCTACAATTTCCCGCGGCTAAAGGCAGAAGGGTTTTATCTGACAGACTTCGTGTTGGACAAAGCAGCATTTGGAAGTCGACTGATTCAATAGACTGTCCTACTCGTATATGTAGCAGACGACACCATCAGTTCAGGACTGAAATGAGCGGGTTTCGCATATTTCAAGACAACTACGATGTAAACAGAACACGCGAAGGCTTCAAAACTTTCTTACCATGTAATCATAGCACCAACCTCCCAGATGAATGCAGTTACATTTTGAGAAATAACATGCCAACTTTATGTTTTTGCAAATGAGGGAACCAACGAGTCACTTTGAGTCGTTTGACATCAGGGGACGCCACTCAGTTGCTTCGGGGTCGTTCATTTTGTTGGGAGCATAGAGCATTTCGGTACATGTTGTTTTGTATACCAGTAATTAATACTTAAGCGAAACTGTATGCTAACGGGTACATTTTGCACAACTGTAACTCATACTGTTGGTTGCTCATCGACAAAACGGTACAGAGGGTAATCAAATAAAAAAAAATGCATGGTCGGCGATGAAACCGTCAATAGCCCCGACATGTGCAAAGCCGACACACACGCACAAGTAGATCGAACTCGACCTGTCCACAATTTATCCAAACGCTGACAGAAAAATGAGCCTTTTCAAACGTTCTAATCTATTGTCGTAACTGACAATATCGTTATTGAAATAATCACAGTGCGCTAAGAGATTAATTTATTGATCAAATCTTGAAAATAATTATTGAACTCAGCGCTTTGCGCTTCGTTCAATAATTAATGTTCTCAATTTGCTTTATAAATCTCTTAGTGCACTGTGATGTCTCAATAACTTAAATAATAATGATAATACATACATTTATAACGCGGGCATATTTCACCACAAGGCGACTCAAGGCGCACATAAACCCGATGCACAAAAAAAAACCACACCCGGTACAATACATTGGCAAATTTATTACTATTATAATAGTCCACTAACTTTAACAAAAAAACTGGATATTTTATCTTTAACTTGGATATCTCATAGAAATGTGTCTTATTCACCCAAAACCAAACACGTTGGGATCGATATTCTTAAATTCAAAATAATCTTATGAAAACTAAGCTGTAAGTGTGTTGCTAAATTAACTAAATTTGGGCCTAATACTTCTTAACCATATAACAAAATTGATGCAACTATTCTATCAAACATTTCAACTTGAATATATATGGACTGCGACAATTTGCAACAGATCTAAACATTGCTCGAGAGGTAGTATTATATAAACTTTTGATTATAATTAAACAATAAACCTCAATATTTCAAACCAAACACGAAACCAGTTGTTTTATCTTGATATTTAGATAATGACAATTTTCGTATTTTGCCTTTTGAAAAAACAACGATTTCGTTTTTGGGGCGTTTACACGCAAGCTCGGACACTGATCACAATAGTCGGACTACACATTAACCGAAAGATGTTTAGTGCTCTTCTAAAATGTTTGTATCATTTGCATATAACAAAATAAACTCTGCAACATATGGTTGTAAATCCAACATAACAATTCCTCGCTCAATAGTAGTCACGTGTTCAGTTTTATCTGACAAATAAAACAAATAACTCACTGATAATGGTTGACTTCTCGTTGGCTGTAGCGGTTGACTTCTCGTTGGCTGTAGTGGTTGACTTCTCGTTGGCTGTAGCGGTTGACTTCTCGTTGGCTGTAGTGGTTGACTACTCGTTGGCGGTAGCGGTTGACTTCTCGTTGGCTGTAGTGGTTGACTACTCGTTGGCTGTAGCGGTTGACTTCTCGTTGGCTGTAGTGGTTGACTTCTCGTTGGCTGTAGCGGTTGACTTCTCGTTGGCTGTAGTGGTTGACTACTCGTTGGCGGTAGCGGTTGACTTTACTGGGGGAGCTCTCTCTTATATATCTGCCACAAAGGCTCATGAAAACCCATTAAAGGAGATATACTTGTATCGTTAAAGACTTAAAAGTGTGACGACTACCATTTAAAGATGATATCGATATCCTTCCATTATTAAAGACTGTCCAAGTGTGACGACTACCATTTAAAGATGATATCGATATCCTTCCATTATTAAAGACTGTACAAGTGTGACGACTACCATTTCAAGATGATATCGATATCCTTCCATTATTAAAGACTGTAAAAGTGTGACGACTACCATTTCAAGATGATATCGATATCCTTCCATTATTAAAGACTGTAAAAGTGTGACGACTACCATTTAAAGATGATATCGATATCCTTCCATTATTAAAGACTGTAAAAGTGTGACGACTACCATTTAAATCGATATCCTTCCATTATTAAAGACTGTACAAGTGTGACGACTACCATTTAAAGATGATATCGATATCCTTCCATTATTAAAGACTGTACAAGTGTGACGACTACCATTTAAAGATGATATCGATATCCTTCCATTATTAAAGACTGTACAAGTGTGACGACTACCATTTAAAGATGATATCGATATCCTTCCATTATTAAAGACTGTAAAAGTGTGACGACTACCATTTAAAGATGATATCGATATCCTTCCATTATTAAAGACTGTAAAAGTGTGACGACTACCATTTAAAGATGATATCGATATCCTTCCATTATTAAAGACTGTACAAGTGTGACGACTATCATTTCAAGGTCATTTCCTTCCATTGTTTGTTTGTTTTCTTCCTTTTCTTCTTTTCTGTTGTATACACATAAACATAACATACAGCATATACAGAGTTTACCAGCATAAGGTATGATTGTCTTCGCGCATACACACGCACATACCTAGACCAGACACATACATCTACAATACGGTGGGTGGGTTGAAAGGACATGGGGGGAGTGGATAACTAAGGTTGGGGGGAAGGGGGAGGGGAGGTAGGTGGGGACGGTGGTCACACTTGAAATACACTGGTACAATGACTGCATTAGCCTCCAAGTATACATGGGGTATAATTACAGGCGCAAAAGTACTGTATAGTATGTGTTATGAATAAATGGAACAGGGAGTATCACATTTAAAAATGTTCATACGAAATCAATCCATACAATTATCCTATGGCATCAATAAAAAAAAAGTGTTTATATAAACACCAAAAGTGTGACGACTACCATTTAAAGATGTATCCTTCCATTGTTAAAAACTGTAACAGTGTGACGACTACCATTTAAAGGTGATATCCTTCCATTGTTAAAGACTGTACAAGTCTGACGACTACCATTTAAAGGTAATATCCTTCCATTGTTAAAGACTCTAAAAGTTTGACGAGAAAAGCGCACTTTCCTTTGAAGTGCTTTACTCTATACTATACTGGCTTGTCACTTCAAGTGATCGGCGAGTCGGCCCTATGCCACGGAGCTATACTGGCTTGTTACTGTCTGCGCCCTTTTTTTTCGTTGAAGGGGCATAGCTTTCTTGGCTCATGGCCTCGGGGTATCACAAATTGAGCGTCGATTCAAGCCTTTTCGGAAAAAACACTCTCTCACTCAAATTTAAAAGGGACGTTTAAGGCGTGCATTGCGGACGAAAACCATGCGGTTAATAGTTGTACATAAACGTTAAACTCCAAAGACATGAGGTTCGTGAACTTATGGAAGTATAGGTTGGTGGGTCCTAATGTCCTCTCAAAGTATTAAGCTATCAGGGGAAGTCATCATTGTACATAATAGTTAAACCCCCAATACACGAGGTTCGTGAACTTACGAAAGTACAGGTGCCTGGTTTAATTGCTATGTCCCCTCAACCTATTATAGTCTAACTCCTCTGTCGCAAAATTGATCATTTCTTTTAACAAATACCAAATTTGGCACAGTAAGAGAGTTTTGTGTTCTGAACAAATCCTGATACAGAGCCATTGTGAAATATTATTATTTAACCCTACCCCCCCCCCCCCCCCCCCCAGCCATAACGTCACATATTGGCTATGGTTCCCTCAGGTGTCTGCCTCTATGTACAGAATTAAAATCCACATTTATGCTCCAAATTGCACCACATTTTTGGTTGAGGTAGTTTGAGACATGGGGCCGGATTACATTTACCCCAGTTGCCATGGCAACACTGGCAAAGAGTGCCTTTGGCAACACCGAAGGCATTATTTTGCTCCAAATCAATCCAAATTTGATGTGTAGACAGTTTGAGGCATGGGGTGTGTTATGACTGGATGTCATGGTTGCCATGGCAACAATTCATTTGCAATGTTGGAAATGGCAACAATGACGAACACCGCGGAAGGTGCTTTTTTGGAAGGGAGGCGGTGCAGCAGACCGCATAAGAGAGAGAGAGAGAGAGAGAGAGAGAGAGAGAGAGAGAGAGAGAGAGAGAGAGAGAGAGAGGGGGGGGGGGGGGTGGAGAGTCAAATGAAATAACAACAACAAAACTAAAAACAAACATCAGCAGCAACGGTTTCAACAAATAGCAAGGTTTCCTACCTTAATTCTGACAAGTCGAGGAGCAACCATTGCATATGCAGAGAGCGGTGCACTTTAGTCCAGTCTTGAAGCATTTGCAACGTTTGCTGCTGCAGCCCGTCTTGCAACCACATTTCAAGAGTTCCTGGCAGGTTTCTGAAGCCTGTGGAAGGGTTGTCCACAATGGATGCCAGTTTCCTTTCACAAACTGCCACCCCCAGTCAGATGGATCAGGAAGGGGTGGGGTTGGATTGGATGCTTGGCTCCAGATATGTGCTCCTTGGTAGACTGCACGTTTGCAATGTTGTATTAAAGCCTCCTTGGATGGTGGGATGTGGTCAATCTGACGCCCAGTCTTGGTGAAGAGATGCTTTCTGGCATTGTTCACATCCACACAATTGCTTGTTTTGTCATACAGGAGCACAACAAATCGTTCAAGAGCCACCATGTCGACTGCAGTGAGGCTGAATGGGTATGTGCAGAGACGGCAGAAAGTTTCTGTTATATCTTTGAAGTTGTGCCATGTATCCCATGCCTTCTTCTTCCCAACATTGTTGAACGAGGAAACGGTGTCGCAGCCGGTCATGCTGTGAAAGAAAGGCAGACAACGTGCTTTGTCTATCCCAACTGCCTTTGCGATGTCATGAGCAGCGATGTACCGGAAATGTTTGCCAACTCCCATGGCAATCCACACTTCCAGTCCAGGATGTTCTGTCACAGCTGCTACAGCAAGGACGACCACATCTGTGTCCACAGTACGAAGCAACACACGATTGCTAACCTGTGCTGCATGGGCAAGGTGGACCATCATCCGCGTGTCCGCTTCTTCATGACTGCATGGCGATATGCCAGTCAAATCCATCGGTTGGTTGGAGAGAGCGATGGGACCTTGAGTGGTGATGATACTTTTTTCTGTCTCCACTGTCATGACGCATTGAGCAAGATAGTTGAACAGCTCTGTTTTGTTGGCATCAACACGAAGGAAACTGCTCCAGTTTTGCGGGATCGCTGTGACAGGAGTAACTCTTTTCCTTTTTCCAAATCCCCTACTTTCTCTTGTGCTGCTTTTCAAGCTATCTGGTTTGTAGATATCCCATACAACATCAAGACGAGAAACAGCTTGAAGTGAACGTGCGATAAATGGAAGGAAGACATCCTCTGAATATGATCCAAAGGTTCTTGCTGTTCCAGGTGTGAGCATGTTTACTACCACTGCTCCATCCAGGATCATGACTGGAATGTCAGGTACCATATCAGTAGTCTGCAAAAGTGGCTCGAGGCACTCCAGAAGGCTTGCTTTTGTTGTTGATCTCATTTTTCCATTACAGGCCAGTGATGGAGGAAAGGGGTGATTCTCGTACTTGAAGAAATCATCAAGCCCACCGCTGCGAGTCTGGCAAGCAATGTAGAGCCGGGAGAAGAGATAACAGTCACTTTTCAGTCTTGAAATCTGCTGCGATTGTCCTGATTTTCTCTTCCGTTTTGTTCCAGAAATCATCATCATATTGTTGCGTTTGATGGGATCTGACAGCTTCTTCGTTTGATTAGAAAATCTATCATTGACAAATGCTTCATACTGTTCTTCGCCGATATTACGAAGCTTTTTCATTGCATCATGAGCAGCAGGATCGACGATGTTTTTGCTGTGGATAGTGACAAAATCTGTGCTTCTCTCCATAAAGGGATTGCCTGCTGCTTGAACCACAGTTGTCAGTTTTGACACATCACTCTTGAAGTTTTCTTGGAAAGACTTGCTTTGTTCGTGGTGATGTTCCTCTGGGTGTATCTTTTTGTCGTCAAGCGATGCCTCAAACTCTTGGATGATACGTGAAATTTCAGGACCACCAACCATCCAGCGCCTCAGTGCAGAAGGGTTGTCAGTTAGCCCCACTGCCCCACCATCCCCTTTGACAATGGCATTGTTTTGCTCATGGGCTTGGTCCAAAGATATTTTCGAAAAAGGACGTCCAGTTTTCTGAAGAACAAAATGGCCATTTTCAAACTCCTTGTGGCAAGATGATTGAGCGGCCTGCAACACCTTCATGTCTCGTATGTGAACAGACAACCACCTGGCATAGTTTTGTTGATCAAGAGCAAAGAACCATGGTACCAACTTTGTCAGTGACTGCACATACAGAGAAAAGTTTCCCTCTCTCAATGAGGCAAGGAAGACTAGTAGCAATACCTCCAGCTGCATGATCAACAACCAGAAGTGGAATGTTGGACTTTCTTCAGCCAAAAACTCTTTCCAGTCGTCAAGTGATAAGGGGCTTTCTCCGTAAGCTGCACATGAGAGCTGGTACTGTTCATATGCCGTGTTCATCTGGTTGAAGAGCGCACAGACTGTCACCTGATGCGCATATCTTGTTTTTGTTACATGACTGGCTGACAGAAATGAGTCTGCAACACCACTTGTAGCGATGTTTGCATCTACCAGGACATCTGTCCACCCACTGTCACGAACAATACTTCCAATCGCCTTCAAAAACGCCATTTCCGTATGTAGTCCACCCAACATTAAAGTCAGTTTGTTTTCGCTGTACTGCAGAGGGCACTTCCATTGAATTTGCTTGCCAATGGCGAACAATGGCTGGTCAAGAGCAACCACTGGAATTTGTCCAGGGTTTAGAAAGTTGATTGCATTCATCAAAACATCAATGGCATGCTTGATCATGGCAGGCGACTTTGATGGTTCATGAAACAGTGGCAACAGACTGGATATCCCTGGGGTACGATCAACCGCATCTTCTGTTTCCTGTTTAGCGGCATGGTATGCTCCCCAGGAAATTGACGCTGAAGGTGTATCATCTCCAATGACAGCAGATTGCACTGTTTTCATCCAGCTTGTTTCTTCTTCAACAGCACTGTTGTGGAGATTGCTGTTATTGTCATTCTGGACATGGCTGGGGGGAGGGTCAACAGGCATTTTCAAGGTAAAAGGTGGAACATTAGCGTAAAATTCTGGTAGTTCCGGCACTTTCAGTCCGCTATTGCTTGATGGTTCTCCTTCTTCAAATGACCATATTCTTTCTGTTCCCTTGCAGTCGTTGGTCGGATGTTGAAAAACGGAGATGGCGGTACCATGAAAAGAGTCTTTAGACGTTGTGGAACTTGGGTTGTGGTCAAGATTGTCAATTGCACCACTTGTGAAGATATTAAATCGCAATTTCATGGGGCAAACAACTCTGTCTTTCAAATACTGTTGACATGCCTTGCTAGCCAGCTCGGTTGATATCTCCAGGACCCGTGAATAAGATACACTTAAACCTAGAGTGTACATGGTATCGACAAGTTCTTTCTTGCGAGTGACTGCATGGATTTTCATTCCAATGTATGCAGTAACAGGTGTCTCTCTGCTCTTAGAATGTTTTGTTGACAAAGTGTTCTGTCTTGATCTGTGGCTGACAGTTTTCACAGCATTGAAGCCAACAAGTTGAGCAATTGACAGCGATGTTTGACAGTTTCCTCTGTTGGTAGCATTCTCTATACTTGGGCCCTGCAAAATCATCTGAATCAGAGCAAGGAGAGTTTCTGGGATACTGTTTTCCTGGCAGCACTCATCAAAGGAACCAGAAAACTGAGATTTAAATTGAAACAAGTCCCTCCGAACAATCCTGGCTGCTTTGGCAAGATGAACACCTTCGTCATCCCAGTTGTCAGTATATGCCTCCTTCAGTGCACTGTTCAAACCATCAGTGAAAGTAAGAAGAACATCTCTTCCACTTGTGTGTGCCTGGAGCGCAGGGAAATGAGCAAGCAATCTGTTTTTCAGTCTTCCACTATGTGCTCGGCCAGACACAACACCATAATCTTTCAGTCGAGTTGAGTACATTTTTGTCAGGTCAGCTAGTTTTAAAACGACCAATGACGATGATGAATCGTTGACTTCCTGAATGAACTCTGCCAGTTCCGCAAAAACAAGGCCATGTCGCATTTGATCTGTTGTGGGCTCATCTGATTTTAAATGTGGTTTTGCTTTCATGTATAAGCTGCAAAGGCAATGTGGGTGATATTTTACTTCTTGAGAAATGACATCTCCTGCACTCAATTTGGCCAGCAATTTGCTGTCTTGCAGTGTCAAAGCACATTCCCGGAGTCTCTCGTCCAACTGAAAAGTCGAAGCATTCCTGAGATCTTTAGCATCAGCAGCTTCATCACACAAAAAACATGTAAGTTCTTGTTCTATTCCAACATTAGAACATGATCCGTCAAAGGACTCTCGCCGTGTGAATTTCTTTTGAGGTTCATCGACACCTGCACTCAAGTGTAAATTATTAGTACCGTCAATGGTGGATGTTTCTGCTTTTCTCTTTAGTTTTGTGGAATTGTACTTCAGGCGACATGTTACATGAAAACAGGCTTGCCTTGTTTTGAACGTTTCTTCAACCCCATGCCCCTCGTCGAGTCTCTTCAGTAAACCAGGTGGTAAAGACCCAAGTTTATTAAATTTAATCAAGTTTTCTGCCAGAGTAACATATGTCGAACCTTGTCCCTTTTGTTTGGCATTTGCTGGACACTGCAGGCTTTCCTTCTTTTTCTCCTGACACAGTGCACAAAGGTCCCAATTGGTTGATGCTGCACAAGTCGTTGAACTGTTCTGCTGGCTGCACTCCATGATGTGAAGATTCTGCACATAACTGTAGAGCTCAGTTCATGGGTGCCAGATGTGTAAGCCCCCCCCCCCCAAAAAAAAAAAAAAAGTTGTGGTAAGGGTAACATGGCCGAAAAAAAAGGGTCGGTCGGTCAGTCAGATTTTTATTTTATTTTTTTGTGTTGTTTGGTAAATTTTTGTCCGATTTCGTCCATTTCTTTTTAAACGAAAAGAATGTTATTTTATTTCCTCGCAAGACAAAAAACAGATTGACAGAACAACGCAAAGACAGAACAACGCAATAACCTTTTTTTGTGTAGATTCGATTGACTTTTACCTGAAATGAAATATTCATGAAGCCGGTTCTGACTGAGTTAATATATTTCTGGAAAGCTGAACAACGCAATGCGTCTGTGACTGGTGAAGAAGCAGAGCTGGAGCTTTTTGTATTGTTTGTCGTTGGTTTTATTACACATGCACTCACATACGGTCAACAAAATGTTGCATGTTCCTACTTGACAAACAAATGCCTGCATACATGCGTGCACGTACGAACGTACGAACATTCATACCTGTGCAAACAATCTGCCACTTCAAGTTCAACACCCAAACCCCACACATTCCTCCAAAAGGAGTCTGAAGTATAATACTGGCATTTGTGGTATTGAACGAGGACCTCAACTTCCATTGTCTAGCGCATGTGGGTCTCATGTTGTACGTGTGAAACCACTTACTCAAAAAAGAAAAAATCTTGTAAGCTTATCAACAAAAAACGAACAATTATATTCTTAAACAAACTGGTTAGAATAACAGATTTAGGAGAATGCAATGCAAGGAACATCATTATCTAATTCGGTCGATGCTTAGATCTAGAAAAGCACCCACTTATTCCAGTATAATAGAGAGAAAAAATCCAAAAGTTCCAGATCTAGACAAGGCAGCACTAGCAGCAATTTTAGCGAGCAAACTCGAACTTGCCCTGGCCGGTGCTGGCACACTCGGAGTGAAACGACATGTCACCTACTTAAACAACGATAAACACTTTCAAACTAAGCCTGGAACTTACCTTGCAAACTCATTTGGGCGATTTCAAGTTGCTTTGCTTCGTGCGAAGGCGGCCATTTTGAAATTTGCTTAACTGCGGTATTGATCATGCTTTGGAGTAATTATAAAAGAAACGAAGCGGTAAACATGCCAAATAAATATTTTGACGATATATGTACATTTGCTGCTAATGTTTCAAAGCAGATAAATATTTTTTTCCCTTTCTTTTATTTTTGCAAACCATTTGCTGCTGATGCTGTTGATCCGAGTTCGTCTGCTCAAGTGTTGGTTTTAAAGTATTATTTTCTTCAAACATATCGAATGTTTGCAATGGCTCTGTATCAGAAATCAATAACAACTACTTTATTATTAATTATGCCAAGTTTCATAAATGTTAAGCAATCTGATCAATTCCAGTTATGAGTTGCGACAGAGGAGTTAGACTATTAGGCTTAAGGTATTAGAATACACCTGACAGTACGCTGGAGTAGCCTCCCTTCCCGGATTTAGAACGCGTTTCGTGTCGTAACAGATTATCCACTTATTAGCCATATCCGTATGCAAAATAATGAAATAAACATTAGGAAATGTCAGAAGTTTACAACTATCGACATTCTCTATCAGTGCAATAAAAAAACAATCGTTAGAACTTGCATTTACGACATGTCGTGCGTGAGAACGTGTCACTGTAAACAAGCACTTCTTGCCTGGCTGAAGAACCATACGAGTCAATCTAAAACAGACAAGTAATGGAAAGCAGTCTGCGGATAAACAACAAACTGCTGATGAAAAAGTGTGTTCGTCCCTGCTCTGGATAAAAGACATTGGACTGATGACAACGTGGCAGCGTTCACGCGAACAGATTTTTTTCAGATTATCGCTTCTTCTACATTTTATTGCACGTACTTGGGGCAGATCAGAATTTCACACTGGAAGATGACAAATTGGTCTTGTGAGTTGAGAACCACATGTTCTTTGCCGACAGAAATCACGATGGGACAAGATGCAGATTGTGTTGAAGAGATGTTTGCAGATTATCGCATCTACATTTTATTGCTCAGATCAATGCACGAAGTTGGGGTAGATCTGAATTTCGCAATGCCGGAAGACGACAAATCGGTCTTTTGAGTTGAGAACCACATGTTCTTTGGCGGCAGAAATCACTATGGGACAAGATGAGGATTGTGTTGAGGAGGTTAATACTGACTGACTTTAGATGAAGAGTTCCTAGACCTGGTTTTTGTAGAGAGGCATCATGATGATATCCTGTGTTTTTTTAACGTTCTTGCAATCTTGGTGACAACGCGCCAGAATCGCACGAAGATCGAACTCTCGAAGAAAACAAGTTTATCGCTGAACATCGGAAATGTGAAAGTATTACTCTTCCTGTCTGATCAGTCTCCCCGTTAAATCTACAGGCTACATTATTTATCAGGTAACTTACCAAACCGGAGTGTGTGTGTGTGTGTCAGTGTCAGTGTGTGTGTGTGTGTGTGTGTGCCGGATTACCACCATTAACGCACCCTTTTGGACTTTTCTACGTAACCTTACTATGCCTGCTGTGACATTCACGAGGATTATTGTGATTCTTGGACAATCGTGTGCCTGTGCTGGACTTGCAGGAAGACAAACGGCGTCGGAACGTATACGTGCTGCCAAGTGTGCATGCCCAGAGCGCAGTGTGAACCGAGAGTGAATGTGTCATTGTGTGGAAGTTTTGCTTGATTGATTTATTCATGATTTAATTTGCCTTTTGGTTCAATAGAAAAATCTGTGTACGTTATACTTTGTATTTTGTGGTGTGATTCGCCCGAGTGCGAGACCCCCATCCCCGAACGCCTCTGTGGGTAGAATTGTATAATTGTGTGAGTAACGTGAGTGTGTAGATGAGAATGTGTAGATGAGAATGTGAAAGTTGCTTTGGACCCAGACACACACAGCAGACTTCAACGAGCTAAGTTTCAGCCTGACAAAGAAATTCGAGTGACACAGCTAAGGGCTGTACTTGTTATTTCTCTATTAAAACAAATGTTTCAAGATCTTTTGGCCAATAAAAAATAAATTGTCTGTTTCTAATAACATGGGTAAACAAAATAGGGTAGGTAGGTAGGGATTTTTAATTTTTTTTGCCAGGATAGAATTCTTCAAAATAACTAAATGACACAAAGAGACAAGACTCGCTATAGATAAATTTATAAAAAAAAAAGTAAAAAATGTGACAAAGAATATAAAATGATTGTTTTACCTGGTCTGGAATCTTCAGTAGTAATTGCATAAAAAAAAGTCTGATATAATTATCATGTTAACTTTTTCTTAAAATGGGTGCGCTAAATCCTAATCTGTTTGTTTTTAATGGACTAAGCAATCCTTGGACTGACAGAAAATATGTATTTTAAAAATGTCCAGTTGCAAATTACTTATTTTTCTAATTGGAAGAGAATATACACTCTTTTGTGTTCAAATGGGGAGGGTGCGGGGGTAGTAAAAGGATCACAGTTCAAGATTGTGCGCGACAAGAGGTGTGTTTCTTTTAACTGTGATAAAGAGCGACAACTCAACTTGGTATCTAACACTATTTCTGAACACTGTAACCACTGTAACCACTTTAGCACTTTTAATTTATTGTATCTGTCTTCCAAACTTCTTCTTCTCCTCCTCTCCTTCTTCGTTCATGGGCTTAGACTCCCACGTTCACTCATGTTTTTAGCACGAGTGGATTTTTACGTGTATGACCGTTTTTACCCCGCCATTTAGGCAGCCATACGCCGCTTTCGGAGGAATTCCAAACTTCTAATTCAGCTTCAAAAAATGAGAAAAAAAAGGTGTTTTTTTAATTCAACAGTTAAATCACTATGTTGGATATTCTATTTTGCTTCCCTATTTATCTTAAGTTTTTGATCATCTGATTACCTTGCTTTCCTATTTGTAAGATAATATGCACTCTTTTCTGAAAAATAGGTAGGGGGTGGGGGTAGTAAAAGCATCAAAGTTCAAGATTTTGCGCGACAAGAGGTGTGTTTCTTTTAACTGTGATGAAGAGGGATAACTGAACTTGGTATCTAACACTATTTCTGAACACTGTAACCACATTAGCACTTTTAATTTTTTTTCTGTCTTCCAAGCTTTAAATTCAGCTAATAAAATGAGTAAAAAAGTGTTTTTTTCTGAATTCAACAGTTAAATTACTATGTTGGATGTTCTATTTTGCTTCCCTATTTCTGTTCTGAAGTTTTTGATCATCTGACTACCTTGCTTTTCTATTTGGAAGACAATATGCACTCTTTTCTGAAAAATGGGTAGGGGGTGGGGGTAGTAAAAGCATCACAGTTCAAGATTTTGCGCGACAAGAGGTGTGTTTCTTTTAACTGTGATGAAGAGGGATAACTAAACTTGGTATCTAACACTATTTCTGAACACTGTAACCACTTTAGCACTTTTAATTTATTTTTTTCTGTCATCCAAGTTTTGAATTCAGCTTACAAAATCAGTAAACAAGTGTGTTTTTTCTGAATTCAACAGTTAAATAACTCTGTTGGGTGTTCTTTTTTGCTTCCCTATTTCTGTTCTGAAGTTTTTGATCATCTGATTACCTTGCCTTTCTATTTGGAAGATAATATGCACTCTTTTCTGAAGAATGGGTAGGGGGTAGGGGTAGTAAAAGCATCACAGTTCAAGATTTTGCGCGACAAGAGGTGCGTTTCTTTTAACTGTGATGAAGAGGGATAACTCAACTTGGTATCTAACACTATTTCTGAACACTGTAACCACTTTAGCACTTTTAATTTATTTTTTCTGTCATCCAAGCTTTAAATTCAGCTTATAAAATGAGTAAACAAGTGGGTTTTTTCTGAATTCAACAGCTAAATCACTCTGTTGGGTGTTCTTTTTTGCTTCCCTATTTCTGTTCTGAAGTTTTTGATCATCTGATTACCTTGCCTTTCTATTTAGAAGATAATATGCACTCTTTTCTGAAGAATGTGTAGGGGGTAAGGGTAGTAAAAGCATCACAGTTCAAGATTTTGCGCGACAAGAGGTGCGTTTCTTTTAACTGTGATGAAGAGGGATAACTCAACTTGGTATCTAACACTATTTCTGAACACTGTAACCAGTTTTGCACTTTTAATTTATTTATTTCTGTCTTCCAAGCTTTAAATTCAGCTAATAAAATGAGTAAAAAAGTGTGTTTTTTCTGAATTCACCAGTTAAATCACTATGTTGCATGTTCTATTTTGCTTCCCTATTTTTGTTCTGAAGTTTTGATCATCTGACTACCTTGCTTGTCTATTTGGAAGATAATATGCCCTCTTTTCTGAAAAATGAGTAGGGGGTGGGGGTAGTAAAAGCATCACAGTTCAAAATTTTGTGCGACAAGAGGTGTATTTCTCTTAAAATTTGTGAAGAGGGATAACTCAACTTGTTATTTAACACTATTTCTGAACACTGTAACCACATTAACACTTTTAATTTATGTTTGACTGTGTTCCATGCTTCAAATTGGGCTTCAAAAATGGATACATAAGGTTTTTTTTCCAAATTCACCTGTAAAATCACTATGTTTGATGTTCTATTTTGCTTCCCTATTTCTCTTCTTCAGTTTCTGATCATCCGATTGTTTTTTTGTTAACATATTCACAATACAATATCACAATTTCTTCAGTAGGGTTTGCATGAAAAAATCTCATACCTATGCTCAAACTTCAGTCGCTATCTCAAAATTTTGCGCGACAAGCTCTATTCATTTTGTTTTTTCCTGATAAACAAAACACTGAACTAACATAAAAACAAACCTTTAAAACTGCCTAACCACTTTGAAATATGGCCTCAGGTGTGAACTCCAGCCTTAACGGGACCGTGTAGAAATACAACAGATTTCTGGTCTTAATACTACGTTATCCTCCACTCCACGCCAGCACACACACGCAAAGCCTATGCTGCTTAAGGACTACTGCTTCTCTCACCTAGGTAAATGGAGTCAAATTTTAGCTTCTGTTCCTCAAGACCTACATGGTACTCCCCCCCCCCCCCCCAAGACCTACATGGTACTCCCCCCCAAAAAAAACCTACATGGTACCCCCCCCCCCCCCCCAAGACCTACATGGTACTCCCCCCCCCCTCAATTACAAAAACAAAACATTCAAAAGTGATAGCGTTTTTTGTCGATATTACTGCAGCTGTTTTTATTTCTGTTATTGTTGCAGTAGACTAGTAGTAGTAGTAGTTGTTGTTGTTCATGTAGTTGTTGTTGTTCTTCTTATTGTTGTTGCTCATCTTGTAGTTGCTATGTTTTTCGTCCGTCAATGCATGCATGTATAATGGGTTGCTGTAACACACACACACACACACACACACACACACACACACACACCCGCACACATACACGCACACAAGCGCGCGCACACACACACGCACACACACACAACATTATTGTTGTTGTTATTGTTGTTGTTGTTGTTGTTGTTGTTGTTGTTGTTGTTACGTCCGTCGAGGCATGAGTATTGGATGTTTTGTAAAACACACACATACACAAGCAAGAGATGTGTATGTCTGTCTGTCTGGCTGTCTGGCTGTCTATCAGTCTGTCTGTTTGTGTATGTCTGTCTGTCTGGGTGTCTCTCCATTACTATTTTTGATTAATTGTGAACGTTTTGTTGTAGTTAATGTTGTTGTCGATCTTACTGTAGCTGTTGTTGTTGCTGATGTCGTTGCAGTAGTAGTAGTAGTTTTAGTAGCAGTAGAAGTAGAAGTAGTATTAGTGGTAGTATTAGTAGTATTAGTAGTAGTAGTAGTAGTAGTAGTAGTAGTAGTAGCAGTAGTAGTATACACACACACACACGCGCGCACACACACACACACACACACACACACACACAAACACTTCCACGTACACACACACACACACACACACACACACAAACACTTCCACACACACACACACACACACACACACACACACACACACACACACACACACTCACACACACACGAACCAAAAAGTCCCGCTTTACGCTTTTTTAAAACGCTTTATTTGGTGTCCGTTTAAGATGTGCTTGAGTGCTCATTCAATTTTCGCAAAAACCGGTTCCTGGACTCGTTCCTGCAGTCAGGCAGCCCACCACTTCGACCTGAAGTGATAGCAGTCTGTGTTACGTGACGCCTACATGTGTGTCACGCTAGTGATTGCTTGGGAATTGTGGACGCATTCAGGGCATTGTTTGGGGAATTGATATTTGAAATAAGAAATTAAAAAAACTACAGCACCTGCTTGGTAAGTATTTGGATTCCTTATTTCTATTTTCAGCTGTTTTTCGTTCAAATTTCACTGTGAACGTATACGTGTGAAGTATACTTTTGAAAATCGGATTTATTTTCTCTGAAATCAAACCTGACACTACTCAGACCCCTGTGAGCCAACACTACTCGACAAAGCACTTACCAAAGCAACGCACTGCGTAACTCCGCGTTATGCGCCTCGGTAAAGGGCTCTGGTTCTCTCTTCATCTTGTACAGCGTGTCTGCCGACACACGATACGTCATATTGCACAATAGAATACGTCACATTGCACCATTGAATACATATAAGTTACACACCCCGGGTTCTGAATATCATGCATATTTTCCCAAGGGTCGAATTAGCTCGAGAATACATGAAAATCTACCCGAGGGAAAATATGCAAGCTGTTCAGGACGAGGTGTGTAAGCTATTTATCCCTTGACCACGACGTTTTCATTAAAAACACTAACTTTTTCAAAACAAATTTGCTCTGGCCTTTTTTCCTCTCGCCGAGATCTTTCACATAACAATATTCATGCGCGAAGCTAGTTCTCTTCCCCGCATGAATTACTGAATTTGAACAATATCAAATTGATAAAACAGAATGCCTATATTTTCACTGACAGTGTTTGCTTGTCAAAAAAACTATGTCAGTTGACTTTGCTGCTAAAATTGATCCACGATTAGTTTGTTCAAGAGATACTCGCATTGAACACTACACAGTAACCTTTGACCCAAGGCTGACTGCCGGAGACGCTTTCAGATTGAATATTAAGGCTATGTGTAATTGTAGTGCTTTGGATAGTGTTTTTGGTTTGTTTTGTTTTTGACCTCAGTTGCATGCAGGCTGCTTCAAACCTTCCTTTAACTGTTTCCTTCTTCTTTTTTTTCTTTCCTTTTTATCTTTCTTTTTTCTTTTTTGTTGTTGTTGTAAATAAGCGGTAAGCATCCTTCTTTATTGGCCTTTTTTTCTTTTAACTTTTTTTTAAACTCCAAACGTATGATACACGAAAGAAAAATAAAAGTTTTCTATTTACAATGGAAATACATATATTTACAATTCAATTTTCAACTTAACATTTAAAACTCAAAAATTACAAACACTGATCCAGTACAAGTTGTTTTTCTAAAAATACTAACAAACATGTTCCCAATCAATACTACGTGATTTACAAAATTGTTCATCTTCTTAACAACTTGTGTCTTGATACCCAAATATTGTATCCTGCATTATAAACCCTTAATCCAATCTTTTTCTCTATCCAATTTTCTGTCTTCGTCCAAAACAACTTTACCGGTATACACTCACACAAAAAATGGTTCAACAAAATCAACTTCCATACAACATATACAACATCTGTTATTCTGTCTGACTTGCATTTTACATAATAAAATATTTGTTGGATAAATGTTATGTACTGTACAATTTTTCATTGCAATTCTCTTAACCTCACTTTTTTGGAAATGGGTCGTGTACGACCCATACTTTTCAAAGAAGGAATCAACGTTAAAATTATGGGTCGTACACGACCCACTCCATCCGAATGAGGATAAACGTTTTGCCGCCTCTTTGCAGAGTATGGGTCGTACACGTCCCACGCCATCCGAATAAGGATAAACAACGTAGAATTCGAGCTTTACGTAATTCCATATTGGTCGTCCACGACCCACATCATCCGTACTGTGTAGTTCAAATGACGTCAAAGTTTTAATTGTTTGTTTCCGAAGATAATCCTTTAAATGTTCGGCAATGGGATATTCGTATGGTGATTGGAGATTACACAAAGTCTCAATTAAAAAGTCTAAATAGTTATCAGAGATATAGACGGTTTTGTGAGGCTCTGGGTCGTCCACGACCCACAAAGCACGGTGAAGGTTAAGGCTTTATACTGATGATCTTAAAACTGTTTGGTGGATATTTTAAAACTTCTTTTATCGATCCATGTTATCTTGCAACAGTTTGTAGATTTAACTATAAAAAATGTCAATGCTGGTTTGAAAACGCACTCCCTTTTTATGGAAACAGTTGGGGTGACCATTTTGGCCGGTCTTTCACACAGGGTTAAACCATCCCTCCACTTGGACACAGACCAGAAATCAGTAACCTGACTGCTTGCTGGGATGAGTTGGCTTTCACAACAATTATTCATTACAATCGACGCATCGTGTTTAATTAAACCAACACGTGTGACTAATCCAAGCTGGTTCAAGCTCTTAGAGTTTCATAGTTCTCACCATGTCTGTGTAGTGTATGTATTAGTTACTGTGATACCAAATTGTCCTACCCATGTATGTATGATGCTATGCGCCAGTGATGTATGAATGCTATTTATTTTTGTTTTTATCACACAGCAAGCTGCTTTCCTCGTGTATTTTTTATGTTCGTTCATGTATTGTACACTTGGCAATAAATTATCTATCTATCTATCTATCTATGTTACAAGGATTAAAGAAAGCACGAATTAATCTATTTCGTGAAAATCTTAACATCAATGCTTAACCGACCGCACGTGGTGGAGGGCATACACTTTTGAATGAGAGTGTGTTAATACCTTCCATCCGCTTATTGATGAAGGTGTGTTGATCCCTTCCATAAGCTTATAGATGAAGGTGTGTTAATCCCTTCACTTAAATTGTCGTTAAATATCATCTCCTCCCTGTTGGAAGCATGTTAACAACCACACATGCACCAGTCATCAGGGTTAAAGCAAAATTCCTAGCCAGCTTATTTGAATACCTATACATATGGCGTGTTTTGTTTTTAGGTTGACAGACTTGGGGCAGCTATTACTGTTGATGTTTTTGTAAGTGTGTATTTATTTATTTTTTAGGGGGAGGGGGGGGGGTGGCATCCTGTGGGTCTTGAGGAACAGAAGCTAACATCTGACTCCTTTTACCTAGAGGATAGAAACAGAAGTCCGTATACAGCGCTGGCTTTGCGGGTGCGTGTTGGCGTGTGTAGTTTTTTGTTTGTTCGTTCATTGGGTGAAACTCCCACGGCTTTTACGTGTATGACCGTTTTTACCCCGCCATTTAGTCAGCCATATGCTGGGTATTTTCGTGTTTCTATAACTCTGACATGGATTACAGGATCTTTTTCGTGCGCACTTGGTCTTGTGCTTGCGTGTACACACGGGGGTGTTCGGACACCGAGGAGAGTCTGCACACAAAGTTGACCCTGAGAAATAAATCTCTCGCCGAACGTGGGGACGAACTCACGCTGACAGCGGCCAACTGGATACAAATCCAGCGCGCTACCGACTGAGCTACATCCCCGCCCGGCGTGTGTAGTGAAGGATAACGTTGTATTAAAACAAAGATTCTTTCGTATTTCCATACGGTCCGGTTAAGCTTAATAGATGGAGGGGACACAGCAAACCAGCAGCCTGTACTTTCATAAGTTCACAAACCTCAGGTATTACGGGTTTAACATTTGTGACCCTCCACCACGAAATGAGTCGCATGTCACCTTTGAAGGCATTAGGCATCAACCTATACTTTCATAAGTTCACGAACCTCATGTCTTTGGGGTTTAACTTTTATCCACAACGATGACGGTCCCAGAAAACCTAATACTTTGAGAAGGCATAAGGAATCAACAACCTATACTTTGATAAGTTCATGAACCTCAGGTATTAGGGGTTTAACGTTTGTGCACAACGATGACGGTCCCTGATAACCTAATACTTTGAGAGGACATTAGGCATGAACAACCTATACTTTCATAAGCCTACGAACCTCATGTCTTTGGGGTTTAACTTTTATCCACAACGATGACGGTCCCTGTTAGCCTAATACTTTGAGAGGACATTACAAGGCATCAGCAACCAATTCCCTCATAAGTTCACGAACCTCATCTCTTTGGGGTTTAACAATTATGTACAACTATTACCACTCCCCCCCCCCCCCCCCCACTCCTTGCATCTGATGGTTCCCAACCAAAGTACTCACATAAAACGTCCCTTTTGAATTTAAGTAAGAAACTGGGTTTTTTCCGAAAAGGCTTGAATCGAAGTAGAGATGCTGGTCGCTGCACTGGCAGAAACGACGTCAGGTCCCACACAGAGAGCGGCTGGTAGGGGTCGAGACGAGGCGGTGACGGTGGCCAATGACACTGAGTGACACCCACATCTCGTCACCGCCACCCCCACCACCTGTCTCAACTACACATCCCGCAACGTCCAACGATGTCTAACAACAACAACAACAACAACAACAACAACAACAACAACAACAACAACAACAGCAACAACAACAACAACAACAACGGCTGGCTATTTTAAATTTAACGTCCTCACAGGAACAAGAGCCTATCAGGGACATGAGGTGTTTATATGCTAAAAAGCAGCAACAACAACAACAACAACAACAACAACAACAACAACAACAACAACAACAACAACAACCGTTGAACAATTTTTGTATTGACTCCATTGACTGAAACTCAGCAATACCTGTCCTTACAACCTGCCGCTCTCTGACAACTACGACGACAACATCATCCTCTACCACGACATCCACCACCATCCGCCACCATCACCACCGACACCGACAACAACAATCCGAGTGACATTTTTATTGTTTTAAAATACGGAGAGAACATTCACTCCACACATCGCTTCTTCTTCACTTACAAGCGCATGATGTCATTTATAATTAGCGTCATCAAGAAATGACGTCAAGGACAGACAGTACATTTTCTGGAGACAGTGGAATGCGTGGTAGATCCATCTCCATGGAAACATCCATGAACATGCTAAAAGAGAGAGAGAGAGAGAGAGAGAGAGAGAGAGAGAGAGAGAGAGAGAGAGAGAGAGAGATGCCATGGACACAGAGAGAGATAGAGAGATGGACAGAGAGAGATATAGACAGAGAGGTGGATAGAGAGAGAGAGAGCGAAAGGGGGAGAGAGAGAGAGGACATACCATTTTGATACCATACCTCCACCGCAGAGAACTGTTTTTGGATATTTTACTGAAAAACAACAAATACTGTAATATCAATTCAGTGTAAATACTCTTCCTGTTCCCATAGTAACACATAACATATAGTGCAGTTTTGTTTGTGTATGAAATAGTAATTCTCCAGAGCTGTGCACCATTTTGTGAAATGCATTTTCAGTCCTTTGAATGATTAATACATTCTACGTATGATGAATTTGAAATCTTGTTTTCTGTATTTTCGGCAGTTTGTTAAAAACTGTAAAAGTGTGACGACTACCATTTAAAGGTGATATCCTTCCATCGTTAAAGACTGTACAAGTCTGACGACTACCATTTAAAGGTGATATCCTTCCATTGTTAAAGACTGTACAAGTCTGACAACTACCATTTAAATGTAATATCCTTCCATTGTTAAAGACTGTACAAGTCTGACGACTACCATTTAAAGGTGATATCCTTCCATTGTTAAAGACTGTACAAGTCTGACAACTACCATTTAAAGGTGATATCCTTCCATCGTTAAAGACTGTACAAGTCTGACGACTACCATTTAAAGGTGATATCCTTCCATTGTTAAAGACTGTACAAGTCTGACAACTACCATTTAAATGTAATATCCTTCCATTGTTAAAGACTGTACAAGTCTGACGACTACCATTTAAAGGTAATATCCTTCCATTGTTAAAGACTGTACAAGTCTGACAACTACCATTTAAAGGTAATATCCTTCCATTGTTAAAGACTGTACAAGTCTGACGACTACCATTTAAAGGTGATATCCTTCCATTGTTAAAGACTGTAAAAGTCTGACGACTACCATTTAAAGGTGATATCCTTCCATTGTTAAAGACTCTAAAAGTTTGACGAGAAAAGCGCACTTTCCTTTGAAGTGCTTTACTCTATACTATACTGGCTTGTCACTTCAAGTGATCGGCGAGTCGGCCCTATGCCACGGAGCTATACTGGCTTGTCACTTCAAGTGATCGGCGAGTCGGCCCTATGCCACGGAGCTATACTGGCTTATCACTTCAAGTGATCGGCGAGTCGGCCCTATGCCACGGAGCTATACTGGCTTGTCACTTCAAGTGATCGGCGAGTCGGCCCTATGCCACGGAGCTATACTGGCTTGTCACTTCAAGTGATCGGCGAGTCGGCCCTATGCCACGGAGCTATACTGGCTTGTCACTTCAAGTGATCGGCGAGTCGGCCCTATGCCACTGAGCTATACTGGCTTGTCACTTCAAGTGATCGGCGAGTCGGCCCTATGCCACGGAGCTATACTGGCTTGTCACTTCAAGTGATCGGCGAGTCGGCCCTATGCCACGGAGCTATACTGGCTCGTTACTTTCTGCGCCCTAACTGTCGCGCTTTTCTCTGCAAGTCTTTTTTTCTAACAACTCGCCCTTCGCTTCTTTCTTCTTGTAGAAACTCAAAAAGTATCACCTCCAACTCCTCCGACAAAGGTGGAAAAAACGGCACCATGTATCCATTCGCCTCTGTACGTCCAGTAACCAGAAGGTGCCGGCAGATTTTGAGGATTTCAGGTTTTTCAAGTTGTTCTCGATTTTTCGTGTTTGTTTTTTTAGCCATGCAAACGTGGGGGGGTGGACGTTTACTCGGTACTTCACCTTTTGCACGGAATTTGCTCCAAGGTGGCGGATGGGCGTTCACAATGTTATGGGCTTATACTCGGTACTTTACGGTATATGCTGTATGTTATATTTATGTGTATATAAAAGAAAACAAGTCGCGTAAGGCGAAATTACTACATTTAGTCAAGCTGTGGAACTCACAGAATGAAACTGAACGTAGTCCGCCGCTAGTGCAAAAGGCAGTGAAAGTGACGAGCCTGTTTGGCGCGGTAGCGGTTGCGTTGTGCTTCATAGCACGCTTTACTGTACCTCTCTTCGCTTTAACTTTCTGAGCGTGTTTTTAATCCAAACATATCATATCTATATGTTTTTGGAATCAGGAACCGACAAGGAATAAGATGAAATAGTTTTTAAAACGATTTCGGAAATTTAATTTTGATCATAATTTTTATATTTTTAATTTTCAGAGCTTGTTTTTAATCCAAATATAACATATTTATATGTTTTTGGAATCAGAAAATGATGAAAAATAAGATGAACGTAAATTTGGATCGTTTTATAATTTTTTGTGTGTACAATTTTCAGATTTTTAATGACCAAAGTCATTAATTAATTTTTAAGCCACCAAACTGAAATGCAAAACCGAAGTCCGGCCTTCGTCGAAGATTGCTTGGCCAAAATTTCAATCAATTTGATTGAAAAATGAGGGTGTGACAGTGCCGCCTCAACTTTTACAAAAAGCCGGATATGACGTCATCAACGACATTTATCGAAAAAAATCAAAAAAAATCCGCGGATATCTATCCCAGGAACTCTCATGTCAAATTTCATAAAGATCGGTCCAGTAGTTTAGTCTGAATCGCTCTACACACACACACAGACAGACACACACACACACTCGCACATACACCACGACCCTCGTCTCGATTCCCCCCTCTATGTTAAGACATTTAGTCAAAACTTGACTAAATGTAAAAAGAAAAGGAAGAAAGCAAACACACAATGGAAGGAAATGACCTTGAAATGGTAGTCGTCACACTTGTACAGTCTTTAATAATGGAAGGATATCGATATCATCTTGAAATGGTAGTCGTCACACTTGTACAGTCTTTAATAATGGAAGGATATCGATATCATCTTTAAATGGTAGTCGTCACACTTTTACAGTCTTTAATAATGGAAGGATATCGATATCATCTTTAAATGGTAGTCGTCACACTTTCGCAGTCTTTAACGATACAAGTATATCTCCTTTAATGGGTTTTCATGAGCCTTTGTGGCAGATATATAAGAGAGAGCTCCCCCAGTAAAGTCAACCGCTACCGCCAACGAGTAGTCAACCACTACAGCCAACGAGAAGTCAACCGCTACCGCCAACGAGTAGTCAACCACTACAGCCAACGAGAAGTCAACCGCTACAGCCAACGAGAAGTCAACCATTATCAGTGAGTTATTTGTTTTATTTGTTAGATAAAACTGAACACGTGACTACTATTGAGCGAGGAATTGTTATGTTGGATTTACAACAATATGTTGCAGAGTTTATGCTTAACATGTTTATTTTGTTATATGCAAATGATACAAACATTTTAGAAGAGCACTAAACATCTTTCGGTTAATGTGTAGTCTGACTATTGTGATCAGTGTCCGAGCTTGCGTGTAAACACCCCAAAAACGAAATCGTTGTTTTTTCAAACGGCAAAATACGAAAATTGTCATTATCTAAATATCAAGATAAAACAACTGGTTTCGTGTTTGGTTTGAAATATTGAGGTTTATTGTTTAATTATAATCAAAAGTTTACATAATACCACCTCTCGAGCAATGTTTAGATCTGTAGACAATTGTCGCAGTCCATATATATTCAAGTTGAATTGTTTGATAGAATAGTTGCATCAATTTTGTTATATGGTTAAGAAGTATTAGGCCCAAATTTAGTTAATTTAGCAACAAACTTACAGCTTAGTTTTCATAAGATTATTTTGAATTTAAGAACATCGATCCCAACGTGTTTGGTTTTGGGTGAATAAGGACATTTCTATGAGATATCCAAGTTAAAGATAAAATATCCAGTTTTTTGTTAAAGTTAGTGGACTATTATAATAGTAATAAATTTGCCAATGTATTGTACCAGTTTTTTAGGTTTTTTGTTTTGCATCGGGTTTATGTGCGCCTTGAGTCGCCTTGTGGTGAAAAATGCCCGCGTTATAAATGTATGTACGGTATTATCATTATTATTTAAGTTATTGAGACATCACAGTGCACTAAGAGACTTATAAAGCAAATCGAGAACATTCAATATTGAACGAAGCGCAAAGCGCTGAGTTCAATAATTATTTTCAAGATTTGATCTATAAATTTCTTAGCGCACTGTGATTATTTCAATAACGATATTGTCAGTTACGACAATAGATTAGAACTTTTGAAAAGGCTCATTTTTCTGCCAGCGTTTGGATAAATTGTGGACAGGTCGAGTTAGATCTACTTGTGTGTGTGTGTCGGCTTTGCACATGTCGGGGGTATTGACGGTTTCATCGCCGAGCATGCATTTTTTTTATTTGATTACCCTCTGTACCGTTTTATCGATTAGCAACTAACAGTATGAGTTACAGTTATGCTCCCCAAAAAATGAACGACCCCGAAGCAACTGAGTGGCGTCCCCTGATGTCAAACGACTCAAAGTGACTCGTTGGTTCCCTTATTTGCAAAAAAATAAAGTTGGCATGTTATTTCTCGCAATGTACCTGCATTAATCTGGGAGGTTGGTGCTAGACATGGTAAGAAAGTGTTGAAGCCTTCGCGTGTTCTGTTTACATCGTAGTTGTCTTGAAATATGCGAAACCCGCTCATTTCAGCCCTGAACTGATGGTGTCGTCCGCTACATATCTAGGACAGTCTATTGAATCAGTCGACTTCCAAATGCTGCTTTGTCCAACACGAAGTCTGTCAGATAAAACCCTTCTGCTTTTAGCCGCGGGAAATTGTAGGGTCAAGCATCATTGTTTGGAAATGTGGAGACGATACGGTACATGCCACTAACCAAGCGGATGAGAAGAATCTGCGCAAGTCGAAATAAGAGGCCCAGACTCACTGTGGCACAGGCGCATGAAATCTGTCAGAAAAAAAAACACTTCTGATTTTGGCCGCGGGAAATTGAGGGTCAAGCATCATTTTGTAATGTGGAGAAGATAAACGTCATGTCACTAACACGAAGGATGAGAAGAATCTTCTCAAATCAAAAGGAGAACAGCCTCGCTTTGGCAAAGGGCAGAAGAATACGCTCTCTGGAAATGTTAGCGCACTCCAAGAGTGCGCTAACAGTTTTAAGCGCATTGCTATTAGCCAATCAACTGTTTCACATCAGTCATGTGACACCAGTACCTACTGACAATTATTATTATTATTATTATTATTATTATTATTATTATTATTATTATTATTATTATTATTTAAGTTATTGAGACATCCCAGTGCACTAAGGGATTTATAGAGCAAATCGAGAAAATTCATTATTGAACGAAGCGCATAGCGCTGAGTTCAATAATTATTTTCGAGATTTGCTCTATAAATCCCTTAGTGCACTGGGATTGTTTCAATAACGATATTGTCAGTACCGCCATAGAAAAAAGAAGATTCCAAACGCACATTTTGCAACGCGCATTTGAATAGGCATAACTGTGTGGTCAGGTCGTGTACAGTAAAGATCTACTTTTGTGTGGGGTGTCTCAAGTGTGTCGTGCTTTCGTCACACGCATTTTAATTTCTGTTGGTAAATTCCAGTGTAGCGTTAATCTGAACAGTGATGATCTTTCAGAGAGACCTCATTTGAACTCGGAGAAAGGGCTGTGCTCTTCATTATTTGCGATTCGAAACCTCCAGTCGAGCTTCGACGGATTGACAGTGCGGAGTGACTCCCCTTGAATTGACTCGAAGCCGCGGGACTCGACGGTTCGCACATTTTCAAAACAAATGTGGCATATTTCTCGTGTTGTATCTTCACTCATCGGGGAGTCTGATACTAAATATGAACGGTAAGAATGCTCTGAACCCTACACGTATTATATCCCCATCGTTTTTTCGTTCACATTTGCCCAACATGTTAATTTGCTGAGCGGGGTTTATGTCGTCTGCTAGGGCAATCAAACCACTGCATGCAGTCTGCACTGACTGAGTCTGCACGCACGAGGCACGCTGGTAATAAGTCTTATAATGGTAAGAACGTTCTGAACCCTACACGTTTTCGATTACGATTGTTCTTGCCTTGAAATAATAATTCGGAAACCATTCATTTACTGAACTGATGCAGTCGTATTTCAATGTAGTCAGTGCGGCTACGTATGACAGAGTCGATCGAGTCAGTCTTCCAAACTGGTCTAGCTGGTACGTTATCGGAATAACACTTGTGTTTTCTGCTAGCGGGTGGGAATTTTATATTAACTCATCATTTGGTAATGTGGATGATAAGCTACATGCCACTAACACGATGAGAAGAATCTATGCAAGTCGGCGAGAATTACACAGCGGCTTCTATTTTTAGATCAGTGGCAGCCGCACTGTGACACAGGCACATGCAATCTGTCAGAAAAAAAACACACTTCTGCTTTAATTGAGAAGCAGGGAATTTATGGTCATTTGGTATTGTGGAGAATATAAGCTACATGTCAGTAATTAATTCTGAGGATGAGAGCACAGTCTTGCTTAGGCAAAGGGCGTAAGAATACGCTCTGTGGAAAAGTTAGCGCACTCCAAGAGTGCGCTAACAGTTTTAGCGCATCGCCATTAGCCAATCAACTGGTTCACATCAGTCATGTGACACCAGTACTTACTGACAATTATTATTATTATTATGTAAATAGCATAATTATATTTAACGTATCTTATTTAAAAAAAATTGTTAAAATAAGTTTAATTCTCTTTCTTTTAGTTGTTTTTGGCATGACCAGTTTAATTTACATTGTTCAAAAAAAAGTTTTAATTAAAACAGTTATATAGATATATATAGATAGATAGATATAATTATACAGTTGTGGTTGTCGGAATTAAGTGTAAAAGAAACCTTTTGAATTATATATTGTTTAAAGATACATTTACATTTGAACATAATTAAACATGTTACCCCATAGCCTAGCACTCGCTCTATTACCCTTGAGAACATTAAATCATAACATTGCCAATTCAGAAAGGCAGAATATCAAATAAACCACATAACCAAAGATTATGTGTTAAATGCAAGTCTGGAGAACTCGCAGATGAATTTCACTATATGTTTCAGTGCAATATTTTTAAACATTTGAAGAAAACGTTGATACCAGTCTGTTTTTTTAATGAACAAAAAAACTAAACTTTGTATTAGTTGTATTATACAAAAATATTAACAAATGTTTTATGGGTTGTTGACAGACCAGCTTATTTTCGGTCCAAGGGGGGGGGGGTGGGGTGGGGGGGGGGGCATATCGTCTTTTGTTTCATATTTATTTTTGACCAAGGCCGAAGGCCGCGGTCAATAGATATGAAACAAACGTCGATATGCCCCCAGAGGACCGACAAAAAAAGCTGGTTTGACAACAAACCACCAAACATCGTTTTTGTCATCATTTTGGTAGTGAGAAAATAAGTGCCAAATCAACACAGGGAGCCATGCTTTGAAACACGAGTTCCGTTTTGATGATGCATGGTTTGGGGCCCAGCAGCACGTTGTTGTAATCACAGCTGGCGTGTGAAAGCAACTTTCTGTGTTTTGAGTTAATCAAATGTTGGGATAAATATGTCAGGTTTGAGAATGCACAGTTCTGTAGGTTCCTCTCAGTATTCCACCCCCTCGGTTTTCAGTTGTAAATATTAAGTTTAATGATCGAATGTGGAAGCTACGTTGGGTCAAAGGTCACAGAAGATTTGCGTCGTGTAGAGAAGGAAAGAATTGCGATCTTGTTTCCGACTCATTGCATCTTTGTTTTTCATTAGACCTGTCATTCTGCTTGCTCAGCTTTGTTAGATGTTTGCATATCTTGCTGCTATGTTCCTTGCTTTTATTATTATTTCCTATTTGCGCTTAGTTTATCAATACAATTGTATCGATAAACGTCTTGTGCACGGGTCAACATTTGTGTGTCAGGGGTCAATTGATTTGACTTGAACTTGACGTTCGTGGTTCTCTAAACGTCTGTTTATCGAAACACAGATACACGCACTCCATGACTTTGTAACAAGACAAAACATATCGCTAGGTTTCATTTGTTTGTGATGAATGTATGACCTTCCATGAAGTAGTGTTGTTTTTTGTTTACTTTTGCCAGTTTGCCAGTTCGTTTTTGAAACTTTGCAAAGCAGTGTCGTCTGTTTAGGTCTGGGGAAACGCCAATGAAAAGAGCCAAAGAATCCCCGATCGTTTCTATTGGGTTTGCTTTTAATTATTAATGTATAACCTGCTTCCTGTAACTATGGTAACCGGGGATTTATTGCATGGGGAACATGACATTTATTTCCCAGGTCCACAGCCATCGTCGAACGCTGAAGAAGAAGAAAAATTTCCCAGGTGTTTGTGAATGAAAACTCGTGAAAATGATGACAATATTATTTGTTCAGGTCTTTTTATATTAAAAAAATGATAATAATAAAACTCGTCCTGTTAACACATTTTGTGATTATGATTAATTAAATATTAATCCTGTTTGACATATTTCTGGTTACTATTTACAAAGTGTTGTACCAAATTGTTACAAGTCTATTTTGTTGTTTTGTTATGAAATTCGTGCAACCCTAGCGGTCATTTAAAGTAAATACCGCCTTGCCGTGCATTAGTGCTTTCCAGCTTTTAAGCTAAAGTGGAATGATGTATGCATTCAAACAACATATAAAATGTCGATATATTTTCTGTCACGTGAACTAAATGTTTTGACATAGATTTATGTAAGCTAATTTTTCTGTTGTTTTCCAGATTTTAATCCGAGACGAAAAGTTGAAATTGGAGGATGCATGCACGCTGTCTCTTTCTCTGTTTTCTCCTCATTTCGATAGCAGGTAAGAAAAATTTGCTAGAGTTGCTTCGCTTTGTCTTTCTGTCTCCATTTCCAGGGAATTGAAACTTGTGATTGTACGATTATACTTTTCATAGTTGTCTTTGTGTCAAGAAAAATGCGATGTGGTGCCAACATTTGTTTTTAATTATTAATGTACAGTACCCGGCGAAAGAAACGCAACTCATTTGCGTCCACTGTTGCAAGTGATTTTTCGTCATTTTGAAAATGTCGTAAGGTACATTAAAAAGGAAGACAGATTCGTGGAGGATATTGTACTGGCTGTACGATTAGTGCATATATATATCATTCAATCTCTGCGCGTTGAATGTGTGCGCGATATAAAGTGCATAAAAAAATAATAAAAAAATTAAAAATAAAATGCCTGCGCTTAGAACTGTACCCACGGAATACGCGCAATATAAGCCTCATATTGATTGATTGATTGATCATTTAATCGTTTTATTTGTTTACCTTTTCATAAACTGTGTTATACAGGGTAGGGGTCGATCGAGTCGCGATAGCAGGCGAACATGTCATTTTAGACACGCTACAACAGTCTTACTTTTTTTTAACAAGGTAAACACAAGAATCTCAAACAGAATGAGCCAGAGCGATGTTAAAGGCACAGTGCAGCTCACAGCCTTCGTTTTGCGTTTTTGTTGCAGCTGAGTGCATTTACAGTTCAAAAATCCTCCTATAGTAGTAAAACAAACCCAAAACTACCCAACGACGACATCTGTAAAGCTCGACAGTTTCTTGTTCACGCGAGTGCATAAATTAACCTAGTTATCATAGTGGTGTTTGGTCGGAGTTCGATTCAACTGAGTGATTCCGGCCTCCATTTTGTTTTACACAAACTCATGATGATGTCTGACATAGTTTGCCACTAGTGACGTGTCTTTTTGTGCATAATGTGATCTACCTGATCTAAATTTAGATCCAAAAATAGGTCAAGACCAGCCGGGACAGAGTCCGAAATTAATTCGTAAAAAAAATCGCAGTTCTTGACTCTTTGGGTGCAAGTCAATGAAACTTGGTAGTTCTTCTAACCGATAGCTGCCTGAGGTATGACTAAAAGCCCCAGGGGCTCCGTGCACCTGGATTTGACAAGTTCAGTACCTTTAAGATATCAAATAACCAAAGGGAAGTAATCGCTCTTTATGCATACGACATGTGTAATAGAGTAAGCGAGAGTTGTACGGAACCTTATCTCCTGGCATCTGAGAGAATAACAAGCATTGAAATGAACAAGCGACTTTCATCCAAGAGTTGTGGAGAAAAGTAATCTCTTAAAGGCACGGTAAGCCCCCCGTAAACCATCACAGATACTGTCAGGCTTTTACACACAGTACAAACACCCTTTCATTTAAACACTCACCGCTTGAGAACATCCTAGGTGCCCTCCGTAAAGAGTGAGCAATTTTCAAAGAATTTATTTTTGCTTGGTTTATCTTACCCCTGAGCCATCGTGAACCCGTGTGATCAAGTTTCCCTTTTTCACAATGTAGTCGTCAGTTAGTAATTGGAATGCGACTCTCTGTGAGCTTATCTGCAATAGCACGTTATTAAGCACCTCTGACTATGCACGAAACAAACGGCTGTGGTTCACAAGAACTCTATCGATGGCTTTTGACTGTTCAGAGGAACTGGCAATAGGTATAAACCGTCGTCTGCTACGAGAACCACGACTTTGGGTGACCCTGCTTCCGGGCTTTTCTTTTTTCAAACTTTCAAAACTTCGAATTGTACTGATCTTGTCTTGATGAAAAAAGAATTCTTTTATGATTTAAGAACGTTTGTGTAACAAGCTGTCAATTTATTATTTAGATTTTACAAGTTAGGTCTAGCGCCAAAACGCACCACGGTCCGATTGTCTCTGACACAATCGGATGAATGAATCCGCAAAATTAATTCTTTGAAAATTGCTCGCTCTTTACGTTGGGAACCTAGGATGTTCCCGTTTGGTGAGCGTTCAAATGGAAGGGTGTTTGTAATGTGTGTACAAGCCTGACAGTATCTGTGATGATTTACGGGAGGCTTACTGTGCCTTTAACCTGATCATTTAAATTGAATTATTCGCCAAAGCGTAACATAATTACGAAAATGAACATAAAGGACTGAGACGGTGTTAAAAAGAGTTGTTTGGGAACAGCTCCTTTAGGCGAACATGTCATGTCACTTAAGCACGCCAGAGACTATAGAGTATACAGTCTGTATACTCTATAGTCTCTGAGCACGCTACACAATTCGTAAAAATGCAGATGTTTCAAGTGGGTAAAGACGCATTTGGATGAAAATGAATTTCTCAACATGATCATTCCATTAGAATTATTCGTAAAAGCGTTACATTATCGCAGTTTGGGACAACGATCTTCAAAGTGACAGAGGACGTCTATTTCAGCACTGCGAAGCTGTACAAAGCTGCACATTTTAAGGACTTTGTTTGTTCGTTTGTTTGTTTATTGATGTGTGAGTGTGTATCGATGTGTCTGTGTGTGTATTTGTGTTTATGAGTGTGTATGTATGTGTTAAGGGAGGTGGGACGTATGCGGTTGGCTTTATAGTACTTTCTCACGAATCACAACGCTAACAGGTCATTGGTTAAAATAAAAACATTAACAAAAAAACGCAGAAATGTTTTTTTTTTAATTAAAGCATGTTCGTGTAGAACAGACACTTAGTCACAAAAAGCATCTTATTTTAAAACAAATCATAACGTCGATTCCGTGCGAAGGAGCTTTTTTCCCAAACAACCCGTTTTAACACCGTCGAAGTGAATTATGTATATTTTTGTAATTATGTTACGCTTTGGCGAATATTTCAAATTAAATGATCATGTTGAGAGATACATTTCCTTCACAACTCTCTTTACCTGGTTGGAAAATATGCATTTGTACGAATTTTGTAGCGTGTCCAAGTGACACGTTCGCCCAAAATCACGACTCGATTGACCCCTACCCTGTATAACACAGTTTATGAAAAAGTAAAAAAAGAAAACGATTAAATAATATTCACTAATTGTACAGCCAGAAAACAATCCTCCACGAATTTGTCTTCCTTTTTTTTTATGTACCTTATCTCGTTCATATTTTACGACATTTTGAAAATGACGAAAAATCACTTGCAACAGTGGGCTCGTATGAGTTTCTTTTGCCGAGTACTGTACATGTATAATGAAAATGGACATTAACAAATTCTTATCTTAACTTATCTTATTGACAGAGTACCAGTTTTTTTGTTTTGTTCAATAGACTGAATGGGTACACTAGGGCGGGAGAGGAAGTGTGTCTGCCTGTGTGTGTGTGTGTGTGTGTGTGTGTGTGTGTGTGTGTGTGTGTGTGTGTATGTGTGTGTGTGTGTGTGTGAGTGTATGTGTGTGTGTGTGTGTGTGTGTGTGTGTGGGTGTGTGTGTGTGTGTGTGTGTGTGTGTGTGTGTGTGTGTGTGTGTAGATTGATTCTAAGGAAACTACTGAAAATTCATGAAACTTTACATACAAATTATTCAAATAGTATCCCGTGATATGTTTTTCTTTATTTCGATAACTGTATTTGCAAAACTGGCTCCGTCCATACAAACCGTCGTGTAAACTGCTAGTTTTAACGAACGCATCTCCGTCTTCGAGTTGTGATTTAGGCAAAGAGGTTTGTGCGTATTAACAATTGAAAACCTCTTGAAAACTACTGGAAGGTTGCTGAAATTGTTATCTCCTTTTTGGTTGTAGGGAGGAGTTTGATTTATTCTGACGACCGTGTGTACCATGCTTCCAGGCGACTTAACGCACTTGAAAAGCTGAATCGACGCAACAGAGATTCGGGACGTGAGTATAAGTGTAAACACACAGACAGACAAACATGAAAACAAAACAAACAGACAGAGTGGAACCTATACAACCCTGAATATACGGGTTTGTAATAAAGGAGTAGGATACTTTGATCGACCGGCGCTTTGATACACTTGAAGTTCACAGCCTGCCTGTAGTAAACCAGGTCGATACATTATTGCAACAAGTTTAACAACCCAATGTAATGTATTCAATAGTGCAATGTTCGATGGTGCAATGAGACTTATTCAATAGTACAATATGACGTATTTGATGGTGCAATGTGACGTATTCAATGGTGCAATGTGACGTATTTAATGGTACAATGTGACATATTCTATGGTGTAATGGGACTTAACCCATGACCCGCCTCTTTGTCTCTGGTAGCTGAGGAGGTGAATACGCTGCATAATCCGTAGTTACCAGTGAATAATCTATGGTTACCGTAGCATTTTCCCAGTTTGTTTGTGTGAGCTTGTGACCGACGACAGTTACGGTGCACATGCACTTGTGTACACCCGTTTGAACTCGTGAACTCGGGTACCTTTGTATTATCGGGGATCCACTAAGGTTTCCGAGACTGTGTTTTTTGGTAGTGAAATGGTCTGATGGAAGAACCGATTCTTAAATTTGCATAGGTAAAACGATTGTTTTTTGGTATAAGTTTTTGGAGTAAAATTGTGATTAATGTTTTTTTGAACAAACAATTGACAGGCGACTTAATTTGTTCCATCTCTTTTTTTCTCTTCGCCGCGATGTAATTTTGAATAGTTGAAGGTGATGTTAAACACCAAGTAGAGAAAGTAAGGTACTCGACACCCCTCGAGTAGAATGTAGTATTCTCTATGACGCAGGCACGCGGAAGCTGGGCCCTGGGGCCTACTGAGACTTTCTTTCTGCCTGGAATTCTGAAGAAAGACAACGTATATTTTTTGTGCGTGTGTTTTTTGGACGCCCGGTGTGACATGTTTGGTCACAGGCTGAAATCCTTTGGGATGTGAGGAATTCTTTTGCTGGTAGGTTAATACAATTTTCTTTCTGTAAATGGGTAAGCAGTGAGAAGAAGAGTATGCTGCTTGGGGGAAGGATTTATTTGAATGTTCATGAAGACTGTTTTGTGAGTTGAATGTTCGGGAAAACTTTTGTTTATTGAATGCTTTAGAAAACCGTTTGAGTGCTTGAGAAAACGGTATTGTAGGTATGTTATTTGATAGGAATGATGTGTTTTGTTGTTCAAAGAGTTAGTTTGTGGTGGTTGAAATTGTTGATTTGTTTACGTATGCTTACGGCGTGCATTCTGTGGTTTGCAGGATGGCAGAGTGTGCGACGGGGTTCTTTCTAGAGGGGTCTTTTCTTTCGAGAGGGGTGTACAGTAGTTAGATTCAGTTAGTTCTCTTTTTAGCTGGGTTTTCGTAGATGGGTTTTTCATAGACGGGTTTTTTAGCTGGGTTTTCGTAGATGGGTTTCTAGCTAGGTTTTCGTAGACTAGATTTTGTTAGAGTGGAGCAGTTAGTTTTAGTGGAGGGATTTTGGTCAGGTTTTGTTAGTTTTTGTTGGATTGGGTTTTTTGAAGAATTGTTTTTAGGTTGTTTTTTTTAGATTTCGTTTGTTTTAGATTAGAGTCTCATTGTGTTTTTTTGGATTAAAGTTGAGAGCGAGGATTTAGAGTAGAGTTTTAGAGTAGTTTGGAGGGAGGATTTCACGTGTTTTCTTAGTGTAGTTTTAGAGGGAGAATTGAGAGCGTTGTTTTTTTGAGTTGTTTAGTCCTATAGTATACATTGAAAGTTTTGTATTGGAAAGTAAACCCCCGTTATCCCACACATTCCCCATTTCATCGTATGGAATAAAAGAACCTGGTAATATAACTTGTGTCAGTTGCTTTGAGTGTTTGTGCTCGGTGAGAAAGGGTAAAGTAATTTGGCACTCGGTTACATTTGCAAGAATAATATATATTCATCAGCAAACAATATTAGTTGCCTTTCTAAAAAGTATTTATTAGAAACACTGTTGCGTCATTGTTGGTTTTTTTTAAAATAGAAGTGACGAAATGCATTTCAAACGATACATGTACACTTGCTAAACTAGGACAACAATGTAACATTATGTTTTACCAAGCAATTACAAATTAATCTCAAAAACAGATTATTTTTGAGAAAAAAGGAAAACAAAGTATGTTTGTCCAAGCCCATCGCGAACGTTTACAGTCATTCGGCTCATGACAATCTCGTTAGTTTAAGTACTGCTGACAAGTTTCGGTATTTATTAACTATCCAAACTGTGCCGTTGAAGCACCACAATTACACGTAGCGGTTAATATTCAATCTGAAAGCGTCTCCGGCACTCAGCCTCGGGTCAAAGGTCACTGTGTAGTGTTCAATGCGAGTTATTCTCGAACGAACTAATAGTGGATCAATTTTAGCAGTAAAGTCATTATCTGACGTAGTTTTTTTGACAAGCAAAAACTATCAATGAAAATATAGGCATTCTGTTTTATCAATTTAGTATTGTTCAAATTCAGTAATTCATGCGGGGAAGAGAACTAGCTTCGCGCATGAATATTGTGATGTAAAAGATCTCGGCGAGAGGAAAAGATGCCAGAGCAAGTTTGTTTTGAAAAAGTTAGTGTTGTTGATGAAAACGCCGTGGTCAAGGGATAAATAGCTTACACACCTCGTCCTGAATAGCTTGCATATTTTCCCTCGGGTAGATTTTCATGTATTCTCGAGCCAAATCGACCCTCGGGAAAGTATGCATGATATTCACAACTCGGGGTGTGTAACTTATATGTATTCAATGGTGCAATGTGACGTATTCTATTGTACAATATGACGTATCGTGTGTCCACAGACACGCTGTCCAAGAGGCAGAGTACTTATGAAGAGTTTGCCGATGAGTGGGGGACGATAGAATGGTAAGTGCTTTGTCGAGTATTGTTGGCTCACAGGGGTCTGGGTAGTGTGAGGTATCATTTCAGAGAAAATAAATCCGATTTTCATAATTATACTTTACACATATATATATATACGTTCACTGTAACATTTGACAGTTGTTTTTATATCAAATATCACTCCCCCCAAAAAATGTGTATCCTGTCACGACTATATCGCTTGGCTGCTTTAAACCCAAAGGGAGGGAACTCTTTCAGGAAGAGTTAGCCCTCCAAAACCTACCAACCAACCCGTTACAGTAAAACTGATGAGATCATGATCTGTTTGTTCACTCATTCGCTGCTATGGTGCCTGCCAGTCAAGACTCAAGACTTTACTGTCCTCATGATAACAAGACAAATTGCCTCGCAGTGTGAGTCCAATACAGACATAACATATATTACAACAAGTTATTAAGGATTTAGGATTGCCCCCAAAAACACGAATATATAGCACGTTTACTAAGTAAGCATCCAAGATTCCCAAGCAGCCACTAGCGTGACACACACAAACACACACTGACACACACAGACACACACACAGACACACACACACACACACACACACACACACACACACACGTCGCACACGTCGCACACACACTGACACACCCACTGACACACACACACACACACACACACACACACACACACACACACACACACACACACACACACACACACACACACACACACACACACACACACACACGAAAAAACAAACTGACACACACACCAACAAACCAACCGACATGAAAGCACGCACACATACAGGGATGTGTGCCTAGCAGGAGATGGAGGCGGCACGTAATTCAGACTGCTATCACTATAGGTCGGGGTGGTGAGCTGCCTGACTGCAGACGGCAGGAACGAGTCAAGGAACCGGTTTAAGCAACACTTGATATGAATGAGTACCCAAGGACATCTTAAACGGAAACCACATAAAGCGTTTTAAAGAGCGAAACAGCGAGTTTTTTGTTCGTGCGTGTGTGTGTGTTTGTTTGTGTGTGTGTGGGGGGGAGGAGTGGTACCTCTGTGTGTGTGAATATGTGCGCGTGTACCTGTGTGTGGTGTGTGCGTGAGGGGTGTACCTCTGTGTGTGTGTGTGTGTGTGTGTGTGTGTGTGCGTGTGTGTGTGTGTGTGTGTGTGTATGTGCGCGTGTACGCCTGTGCCTCTATGTGTGTGTATGTGTCGTGTGTGTAGTGTGTGTGTGTGTGTGTGTGTGTGTGTGTTTTAAAATAATCAATCATACCTGCATCGACAGATGTAACAACAACAACAACAACAACAACAAACTTTCTCACATATTTACAATTAGTAATGGACAGACACTGAAACAGCCATACAGACAGTCAGTCAGACACACGTTGTGTTACAAGCTGTCAATTTATTATTTACATTTTAAAAGTTAATTCTTGCACCAAAACGAAGCGTCCTATTTGTCTATTGGTAAATTCGGCTGGCCAGAAATAAATACATCTTTTACAAAAAATGCTCACTCTTTACGGAGAGCACCTAGGACTTTCTCAAGCGATGAGTGTTTAAACGAAATGATGTTTGTACTGTCTGTAAAGGCCAGACAGTGTCTGTGACCAGAAACTGATGGTTTACATGAAGCTGATTGTGCCTTTACCACATTCTCATCATTGCACCAAAACTAATTGCACCAAAATTATGCATAGGCAAATCTTGATTAGAGCATGCTTCAGCACTGATCCTTCAAATCTTGTTACAAAAGTTAACTACAAAACATAAGAACAATACTATAAAACACTCCTATTATTTTTGTAATATCATTTTCATTGTGTGGTCTTTGTAATCCGATGTGTGTGTGTGTAAACTGTTCAGTGTGTGTGTGTGTGTGTTTATGTGTTTGTGTGTGTGTGTGTGTGCGCGTGCGTGCGTGCGTGCGTGAGAGCGAGTTCTGCACTCCTAGTGCTAGTATCATGCCAACGGGCATCGATTCAATCCGGACATGACGTTATCAAAGACTTTTCTAAAAAAAAAAAAAAAGGTTAAAAACTGGTCTTGGAAATATCATCGTGAAGTATTTGTATGTCAAGTTTTACGAAGATCAGTCCAGTACCGTAAAACTACATTTTAAGCGCATACCCCCCTTATGCACTAATTTCGATCGAAAGTAGGGAATGGGCGTTTACTTAATTGGTACTGTACCCTGTGCAGGATCAGTTGATCGTGAGAATTGATCACTTGGAATACAAATGTTAATATGATAGCCTAATTATGAAGTTTCTGTGTACAAATGTCTTCCCTCTTTCTCTGTGACACACGCGCATTTTCTTGTGTGCCAGTGACTTGCCAGTATGCAACTTGGAGATCACAACAATTCCCTTGTGTGCTGTTTTTAGAACAAATGCGTATATTTCAATCAAATGAACACTGAAAATGATGACTGTTGATTTGCTTGGGTAAGCCGATGTCACGAACTGAAAACTCGGCGTTTACAAGCAATAGTATCCTACACAGTCTTTGACCCAAAGTAGGGGGTGTGCGTTTGCTCGATACTGGGCGCTTACATGGTAGCTTACGGTAGTTAACTCCGAATCGATCTACGCACACACATACGTACCGCTGCATGGCTGCTTTGACAAAAACAAAAACAAAAAAACACGCCGCTTAGTACGTTGGAACACTATTGTCGTGCAATTAATCCAATCTATTATACAAAAAAACAAAAGCTCAGTGATTTCTTTGTGTGCAAGAAAAGCATACAATTCAGACATATCCCCACACATGTGTCTCATCAGTCGGAAACTCAAACTCACCAAAGCTGCTGTACTCGGTCAGTCAATGAAAGAGCCAAAGAGGAAGGGAGACAATGTCAGGCGAAAATGCTGACTAAAGACATAGAATAGTGAGTATTGCCCCTTAGAAGGTAACACTGTCTGCCCGGTTTTGGTTATCATTACTTTGGTCATTTTGAAGAATTTCTCAACTACTACTTTAATAAGAAATGGTGGTGGTGGTTTTTTTTGTCGTTGCGAATGTCCGTCAGTGTATATACAATTCGCCGTGAGACCTGTTTGAAAAAAGCCTCGTTTTTATGCGTAGGCCACAACCCTCGGTAACTAAAAATATGATTATATTTGATATACTCTCTCTCTCTCTCTCTCTCTCTCTCTCTCTCTCTCTCTCTCTCTCTCTCTCTCTCTCTCTCTCTCTCTCTCTCTCTCTCTGTCTCTCTCTGTCGTCTCTCTCTCTCTGTCTTCTCTCTCTCTCTCTCTCTCTCTCTCTCTCTCTCTCTCTCTCTCTCTCTCTCTCTCTCTCTCTCTCTCTCTCTCTCTCTTCTTGTTATCTGAACGTGTTTTTAATCCAAACATATCATATCTATATGTTTTTGGACTCAAGAACCGACACGGAATAAGATGAAATTGTTTTTAAATCGATGTCGGAAATTTAATTGTAATCATAATTTTTATATTTTTAATTTTCAGAGCTTGTTTTTAATCTAACTGGACCGATCTTCATGAAATTTGACATGAGAGTTCCTGGGTATGAAATCCCCATATGTTTTTTTTCATTTTTTTGGATAAATGTCTTTGATGACGTCATTTCCGGCTTTTCGTGAAAGTTGAGGCGGCACTGTCACGCCCTCATTTTTTAACCAAATTGGTTGAAATTTTGGTCAAGTAATCTTCGACAAAGCCCGGACTTCGGTATTGCATTTCAGCTTGGTGGCTTAAAAATTAATTAATGACTTTGGTCATTAAAAATCTGAAAATTGTAAAAAAAAAATAAACATTTATAAACCGATCCAAATTTACGTTTATCTTATTCTCCATCATTTGCTGATTCCAAAAACATATAAATATGTTATATTCGGATTAAAAACAAGCGCTGAAAATTAAATATATAAAAATTATCAAAATTAAATTGTCCAAATCAATTTAAAAACACTTTCATCTTATTCCTTGTCGGTTCCTGATTCCAAAACCATATAGATATGATATGTTTGGATTAAAAACACGCTCAGAAAGTTAAAACAAAGAGAGGTACAGAAAAGCGTGCTATCCTTCTTAGCGCAACTACTACCCCGCTCTTCTTGTCAATTTGTTCATTACTTTATTACTTTATTGTCCCATCGCTGGGAAATTCGGGTCGCTTCCTCCCAGTGGAAAGCTAGCAGCAACGGAGTCGCGCTACCCAGGTGTCTGCGTGTTTAGGTGTATTCAGCCACCTGCACTTATGGCAGAATGACCAAGGTCTTTTACGTGCCATTGTGATGACACGTGGGTGGGACATGGCTTCCGTCTCTGGGTCTGCACATAAAGTTGACCCGTCTCCGTGCCGGCCCGAATTCGAACCTGCGACCTTCCGATCACAAGTCCAGTGCTCTACCAACTGAGCTACCGGGCCATGAGCCATGAGCGGTGGACTGACGATGCTACGAGTATACGGTCTTGCTGAAAAATGGCAGCTACTTGACTAAATATTGTATTTTCGCCTTACGCGACTTGTTTTTACATTTAGTCAAGTTTTGACTAAAATGTTTTAACATAGAGGGGGAATCGAGACGAGGGTCGTGGTGTATGTGTGTTTGTGTGTGTGTCTCATGTGTGTCACGTGTGTAGAGCGATTCAGAGTGAACTACTGGACCGATCTTTATGACATTTTACACTGTCACACCCTTTTTTTCAATCAAATTGATTGAAATTTTGGCAAAGCAACCTTCGACGAAGGCCGGACTTTGGTATTGCATTTCAGTTTGGTGGCTTAATAATTAAATCTGAAAATTGTAATTAATTTTTTTTTTAAACAAAACGATCCAAATGTACGTTCATCTTATTCTTCATCATTTTCTGATTTCAAAAACATATAAATATGTTATATTTGGATTAAAAACAAGCTCTGAAAATTAAAAATATAAAAATTATGATCAAAATAAAATTTCCGAAATCGATTTAAAAACAATTTCATCTTATTCCTTGTCGGTTCCTGATTCCAAAAACATATAGATATGATATGTTTGGATTAAAAACACGTTCAGAAAGTTAAAACGAAGAGAGGTAGGCCTACAGAAAAGCGTGCAACCACTACCGCGCTAAACAGGCTCGTCAGTTTCACTGCGTTTTGCACGAGCGGCGGACTACGGTCATTGTGAAAACATCGTTCAGTTTCATTCTGTGAGTTCCACAGCTTGACTAAATGTAGTAATTTCGCCTTTCGCGACTTGTTCTTTCTTCGCACTGGTTATACGCACTCCGAGTGTATGCAGGCATTCTCTCCCTGTATTATTTACCGTACACTCCGACAATGAAATCAGTTTGGTTGATTTTCATTGGCCAAATCCCAAGACTTGTATGGAGGTATTTCATTGACTGAGACGGTTGTTACAGAGCTTCTCATTGTTGGAGCGTATGCAGACCTATCGATCCTGTACACACTCGGAGTATGTAAAGCGTTTGTCTTTCTTGCCAGGAAGCAGTGGCTATCTGTTGACTTGGCCTTCTAATATTCTGCGCCATTCACAAACCTTCACCCATATAAATGTGTATTAAATGTATGTATGCTATATATGTATGTGCCAATGCATATTTGTAAACATGTGTCTATATATTTACAAAACATAATAAACAAGAAATTCCTCCGAGGTAGGAAAAACACCCCCGTTGGTCAAAGGGAAATAACCATTCTCACTGCACCCATTCTCACTGCCACCAACTGAGAAGGTTATTTCCCTTTGACCATCAATATGTCCCTCTATAAGTCCTTGTAGAATCTTAATCCACCAATAACTCCCTAACCGTGTGTTTGACTGGTCCCAATTTTTGTAAGGACCGTCTCAGGAATGTATAGAACCTGTTCACCAAGTTTGGTGACGATCGGTCCGTTCATTCTTGAGATCTACTTGCGAACACAAACACACAAATACCGCCACAAACACACAAACACATCGGGTGAAACCTATACACACCCCTATACCGGGGGTGTAATACAATATATATCTGCGCCATTTAATTAATCAGCAGTGGAAAAGCGGTGTTGGATGCTCATCGTCGCTCTGTTCTCACACCTTCTCCTCACCTCTCTGTCTGCAGCTGAGAGAAACTGATTGCTCCCCAGTTATATCCCCCCCCCCCCCACCCCACCCCCACCCCCTCCCATTTCCTGGTGGTTTTCCGTTTTCTCGCCTCGGAGTTGCCCCCTGCTGCGTGATGCTGATAACAAGGGCTGCCACTCATCCACCCCCCCCCCCCCTCCCCTCTCTTACACCCCTTTCCCCCACCGCCCTCATTCCCGTCTGTCTTTCTCAAACACAGGCGCTTGGAGCCTAGTCTCCGTGTCTGTGATTTTAACATGCGCTCGAGCGGTGCTCACCAGCCATGCGTTGCTCAGAATCACAGTGGCCCGCTCAGAGAAAAGTCGCTCTGGATTGGTCTATGCAACGGGCTCACAACGAGGCAAATCGCTTCATGAAGGCGACGAAGAGAGCACGATTGCTGCGAGATATGACAAAAGTTGTACTTCTTAAACTAGTAGACGATTCGGTCAGTGAAATCGTCAGAGAGAACGTGGTTATGATGGGACATTTAGCAGGGGTAGTCCCTGAACTGACCTTGAAAAGCGGGGGATCCCTCGGGTTACGTCGAAAACCACGCCGAGAAGATCGCAACACGCTACACGGCATCGCAGTGTAAACACCGCCGCCATCTTGGATTACGCAGCGCGCGGTGGGCGAGCATATATACCAAAGCCGCTCGCCGAGTGCTTTGCGAGCGCTTTCCTGCACTGCCCTAAGAATCGGGTTTTCTGTCATTCGCACTGCGGGCGACCCGTGGCGAACCGCTCTGGGCAACTCGTCTCAGGCCGTTTCGCAGCGAAGACGCCCCAGAACCGCGTTTGACTGTATTGCCAATGAAACGCAGTGCTCACGGCAGGCGCTGTGCATCACCGCGCGGCAACTTTTATGAGGTAGTGCACACGAGACAAAAATGGTGGCCATAGTGTTTGTGTTTCTTTTCGACGACGACACTTTCTTTAATACGGCGGTTTTAGCGCACCAATTTAGGGATGATGAAAAAGTATTTGAATTCTAGATCATTTTGAAGTATAAGTTGACTGAAAATATTACCTTTTTACGATCGTATTCTACGACGTTGTCATACAAAAATGTCTTTGCTATTAGTCAATGCAATTTCGTCTGCCAAACTCTATCGCATATCCCTCATTGGCCGACATAAGAGGCCGATGTCTGATACACTAGGCTACTGCGCCCGTCTTGGGTGTGACATTAAAAACAAAGAAATTATCGGCCAGTTAGTTGGTAATGTGGGGTGCCTGAGTCACCGAGAGCGATCGGTAAGGCCTGGCCCTCACCGTATGTAACTTCAGCAGGACAGACGACGCACTGCAGATTATCCCAGCCCGCTACACGTTGCGTGAAAGGAAAACAGGCCAAGTACTCGTCATAATCCCTATCGCATCATCAATAATATGCAGTGCGTCGTCTGTGCCGCTGAAACTGCGCAGGTATACTCTGCCCTTAAAGGTTTAAAACGTCTCTGTTATTCGTGGTTTAAAACGTCTCCATTTTCACTTTCTTGTTGCAAGCGCCTGTGCCGAGCGTAAGCCCTTGAAGCGCGGACCCAATTTCCCTCAGCCGGCACCTTCCAAGCAGTACGGAGATGAAAATGCTGAAAATTCCACAGAGCTACAACTTCCGTAAACACGCAGCCGTCTGTGGCTCTGTGGCACTCTGTCTGTTGAGACTACACGCACACGCACACACACACACACACACACACACACAGACAGAAACTTGTTGTACACACTAAAGGCGGGTGGGGGGGGGGGGGGGTGGGGAGGGGGAGGGGGGAGTGTCTAGGAGGCAGCCAGTGTTTGAGATTATTTCATCTCGCGCTTCTCAAGTGAAGTCAAACATACGCACTTTACTTTCACCTCACTCAAACAAACTGTGTGGATTCTACGCCAACACAGGATTGTACGTTTCACAGGTTTCTCCCCCACCCCAGCCGAACCGGGCTTCTACCGATTTTCTGTGTGTGGAAATGTTACCGTGATTCATTGTGATGATGATAACGAGGGAGACGATGAAGATGAAGATGATGATGATGATGATGATGAAGACGGGCAGTAGTAGCCTACCTGTGAGAAGAAGGGGTAGTGTTGTTGTTGGGGTGTGTGTACTCGTGGCGTGTGTGTTCTGCGTGCTGCAACCTTCAGGTAAGTGATAACAAATCAAATCAAATCAAATCAAATTTTATTTTACGAGGGTTGTGGCATAAGCAATATAAACGAGCTTTTTTTCAACCAGTCCTCGCCCAGAGAGGGACTATTCTAATCTTTAAATAAAAAAAATAAAATAAAAATAAAAAAAACCACAGGGGGCAAGGTGCAAGCTGCACGCTGCATGGTGCTGGGGTGCTTACTATGCTGTACCATGATTACTGCACTATACCGATGTCTGTGGGTATGAGTGTTGGATCGGGTATTGTTTCTCGGACCAGCATCTTCCATTTTCAGGCTAAGAGCATAACGTCTTCACGAAGCCGAAGCCGAAGCCGAAGACGAAGACGGAATTTATCCCATGCACACAACTGATCACTCTTTCTTTTTAAGAGGCTTAGACAACGAAAACCAAAGTTTGGACTCTCTATCTCCAGAGCCTGTGCGTGTGCGTGTCACAGTGTGTGTGTGTGTGTGTGTGTGTGTGTGTGTGTGTGTGTGTGAGTGCGTGAGTGTACGTGCGTGTGTGTGTGTGTGTGTGTCTGTGTGTGTGTGCGTGCGTGTGTGTGTGTGTGTGTGTGTGTGTGTCAGTGTGTGCGTGTGTGTGTCTGTGTCAGTGTCTGTGTGTCTGTGTGTATAATATATCTGCCCGTGTGTCTGTGTGTGAGTGTGTTTTGGGTGTGTGTGTATGTGTATGCGTGTTTGTGTGTGTGTGCATGATTGTGTGTGTGTGTGTGTGTGTGTGTGAGTGTGTGTGTATGATGATCGTATGTGTGTGTGTGTGTGTGTGTGTGCGTGTGTGTGTGTCTGTGTCAGTGTCTGTGTGTATATCTGCCTGTGTGTCTGTGTCTGTGTGTGAGTGTGTTTTGGGTGTATGTGTATGTGCGTGTGTGTGCGTGAGTGTGTGTGTGTGTGTGTGTGTTTGTGAGTGTGTGTGTTTCAAGTTTGTGATCATGTGTGAGTGTGTGTGTATGATGATCGTATGTGCGTGTGAGCATATGATATATATATATGTGTGTGTGTGTGTGTGTGTGTGTGTGTGTCACTGTGTGTGTGTAGATAATCAAAGCGTAGTCTCGGGAAGATCTCTGATGGTGTTCATCTGATGATTGCACTGCAGGACTGGAAGTTGAAGCACGCAGTAATTCATTTCGTTGCCGCAACCACTCAGTCAAGAATTTCCATCCCCAGAAACTCGGCTTCACCTTGGCCATGATGTGCGCTTATGGGGGGGGGGGGGGGGGGGGAGGGGGGGGGAGGTTGTATGGCGAGGTGGGATCAAGGAGGACACAGTCGTCATCATCAAATTTGTAAAATACACAAGCAACTCTGTGCACCCCCAGCCGAAACCTCTACCTTCTTCTTCCGCCTTCAACACCCCCCCCCCCCAACCCCAGATAACCGAACATACCCCAGCATGCCTCTACTCCCCACCCTCCCCCCTTTCATCTTCACACCCCCAGCATAGTGGCATGAAGTATGTTTGGTTATCTGGCAGAGGAAGTAAATATCAGTAAATATCAGCAACATATTAATTATGGCCGCCATTTAGTGCTGACCACAATATCTCCTACCTGTTAATAAAAACCAAGCACACGTAAACGGATACATATAAGGACGTAGACCAACTGGTGTGGTGATACCCTCCTCATCACACAAAAACAAACAAATAACAGCATTCATTAGCGACTATCACGTGCTTGATCCAGTTATACACAGTTACTGTACGTGAGCCTTGTTTCAAAAGAAAGTGCAGAGTCCCAGCAACAGAACGATACCAACATCAAAAGTAGTACACAGTCAATAGGCGATGTTCGGAAATAAGCCTGTCGGGTTTATATGCATTGTGAAAGAGTGTTTGTTTGTTTGTTTGCTTAACGCCCAGCCGACCACGAAGGGCCATATCAGGGCGGTGCTGCTTTGACATATAACGTGCGCCACACACAAGACAGAAGTCGCAGCACAGGCTTCGTGTCTCACCCAGTCACATTATTCTGACACCGGACCAACCAGTCCTAGCACTAACCCCATAATGCCAGACGCCAGGCGGAGCAGCCACTAGATTGCCAATTTTAAAGTCTTAGGTATGACCCGGCCGGGGTTCGAACCCACGACCTCCCGATCACGGGGCGGACGCCTTACCACTAGGCCACCGTGCCGTTGTGAAAGAGTGAATACCCCTGCTTTTCAATTGGGGACAAATATGTCCACACGTGCTCCTTGTCCACGTGTTTCCGACACACGCCTTGCTTGTGATTGGCCTGTGAAATGTTTGTCCCCCTAGAAGCAAGGACGGTATGCATTATTTCCCCCTCTCCCCGCCCTCCTCCCCCCACCACCACCACCCGTCATAATTATCCTCTCTGCCGCTCTCTGTCCCGACAGAGTTATTTAAGACATACTAAGACAAAAGATAATGATTTTATTGTCCATACAGGTCAACAATGGATGGACAAATGTGGTTCAACTGCCCTTAAACGACAAAATAATATATGACGACAACCAAAAACATAATACTGTACTGTTGGGGATTCATCTATTGAAAACGGTGACTGGTGACTGTCGTTGGTAATAATTTAGTTCCCTTTGATCAAGATTGTTGTCAGGTGCGAGTCACGAGCCAGAGAGTGCAGTGTGTCACGACCTTGACCTTGTGCGGAACCCAGCAGGATGTGTGTCAGGAAGGGGAGATCAGCCGTGTCACGTCTGGCAAGCAGTATGTAGGGGCTTTTCTAACAGTCTGTAAAATGCCGACTTGTTTTTGTCTGAGAGTGCTCTGGGCCTGTGGGTGTTGGGGTGGAGGGGGGGGGGGGGGATCTGGGGATAAGGTACAGCAGTGAACAAACCAGGCGTGTGAATCAACAAGTTGCACCCACCCAGAAGAGTAACGATTTCTGTCTTTCTTTATTTGGTGTTTAACGTCGTTTTCAACCACGAAGGTTATATCGCGACGGGGGAAAAGGGAAGATGGGATAGAGCCACTTGTCAATCTTGTTCACAAAAGCACTAATCAAAAATTTGCTCCAGGGGCTTGCAACTGACATAGTCCAATATATGACCTTACTTGGAGAATGCAAGTTTCCAGTACAAAGGACTTAACATTTCTTACATACTGCTTGACTAAAATCTTTACAAAAATTGACTATATTCTATACAAGAAACACTTAACAAGGGTAAAAGGAGAAACAGAATCCGTTAGTCGCCTCTTACGACATGCTGGGGAGCATCGGGTAATTTCTTGGGACTCCCCCTAACCCGCGGGGGGTAGTGTAACGATGTGGAAGCCACACAGCCACACTGAGAACTGATGTGCGTGAGAGTGGAAGCAACTACTCACACTTACACACACACACACACACACACACACACACACTTATGTATACATACACTTTCGTCGTCAGACTCATGAGTCTCTCTCTCTCTCTCTCTCTCTCTCTCTCTCTCTCTCTCTCTCTCTCTCTCTCTCTCTCTCTCTCTCTCTCTCTCCTGTCGTCACAGCTCAGTGCAAATGCAGTTCAGCTGCTGAATTTAATTTCAACTCAGCTGATGTGTTAAAAGCTTAAAACTGAAGGCTGTGTAAGTCAGGCGACCTTCGGACTGGACGGAATATTTCAGTTTTTTTAACAGTATTGAGCGTTGTATCTGCTCCGTGCATAGTCACAAACAGCATCAAATGCAGCAACTAGTGTGTGTGTGTGTGTGTGTGTGTGTGTGTGTGTGTGTGTGTGTGTGTGTGTACGTGTGTGTCTGTGCGCGAGTGTATGTATGTGTGTGTGTGTGTGTGTGTGTGTGTGTGTGTGTGTGAGCGCGATCGCCGGGTCACCTTGGACAAACATTATTTGGTTCAATTTTCTTAGTAACTAGTGCTATACAACCTAGAGCTTGTGTTACGCTTAAAATCTTACGATAAAGTTCGAAGCGTTTTTGCACCTTGTGCAGTGACTATATACCTGTGTTTTTAGTTGTGCCTTGCGTTGTACTCGGACTGCCTGTCTGTGTGACGTGACGTGGACACTGAGGAAAGAGTGTGTTTCTTTCCCTTCGGTTCTAGCACTTCTCCATATCGTCTGACCTGCCAGTGACACGTCGTAGCACATTGTTTAGAACTCTATTGTGTAATTCGTAGACGACAAGGACTTTGCCTTTTCTGGCAAATCTTGAACATTCACTCTACAACGTCCAGTGTGTGCGGATTGTGTCTGCTTCTGCGTGTACTCTTAACATTTATAAGCATGTCGGCACTAGCTCCAGCCGCTGGACTGAATATCGGACACTTAAACATTTATCATCTCTTGAACAAAATTCCTGATCTCTGCGTGTTATTAAATCAACATTCTCCCATAACCCATTTGTTTGGGATTTCAGAGACTAGGCTGGACTCACGCATCTGTGATGATATGTTGCGGATACCTCACTATTCTGTTATCCGACGCGACAGTATGGAAGTACAACATACTGGTCTTGCTGTTTATGTCCATGATTCCATAGCAAAGTTTGTTAAACGCAGGGCTGATTTGGACGTGAACAGTATTGAATGCCTTTGGCTCGAAATTTCTTATAAGAATTCGAATTCTTTTCTCCTCGGCTTTGTATATAGAAATCCCGCATCCCATTCAGCTTGGTCTGACGATTTTATTGATTTGATGGATAACATCAAATGTAATAATCGTAATGTTTTGTTACTTGGTGATTTTAACATAGACTTGCATAAAACCCAGACAGCCTGGCGCTTAGTTACATCTCTCTCTTTTTAACTTTTTAATTTAGTTAATTTTTCAATTTTATCATTGTGTGTCTGTGCGTCCCAAGGACATATTGTAAGAAAGGGCGTAGCCTTAAATCTTAATCCTTGTTAAATAAAGTTCAATTCAATTCTCTTTGGATTCCATCAATTTGTGAACACCTCAACCAGATTGACTGATACAACATCAACGTTGATTGACCACATTTTACACTAATAATACCTCCATGGTGTCAAACGTGAAAACTGTACCTTCAAGCATCAGTGACCATTGTTCAATATTTTGTTCTTGGTCGTTTGGGTTACCTAAGCCGGTGCACAAGGGTCATACAACTATTGAATATAGAAGCTTTAAAACGTTTGATGAAATCAAATTCTTCTTTGATCTGTTTAGCACCATTTTCCTCTGTGTTTAATCATGTTGTTGCTGACGAAGCGTTGGGCGCCCTTTTAGATATATTTTATCTTATAGTGGATAAGCATGCCCCACTACGTCACCACAGAGTGAAATATCCATCTCTTCCCCCATGGTTGACGGAACAGATTATAGAAGCCATGTCCCTGCGTGATTTTTACAAAGCAAACAACATGAAGTCTGATTTTAAGAAACAAAGGAATAAAGTGACAGAATTAACACGTCAAGCAAAAGCAAATTATGTTAATACATTAATCGAGGACAAGAAAGATATTGCAACTGTTTGGCGTGCTGTTAATAACGTATTAGGTAAATCTAAACGGAACTCAAATCGGTCTGCCACAACCATCTCCCCTGAAGATTTTAATAACCATGTTTTGTCCCTTGCCAATAGGCTAAATGAATCTGCAAAATGCGACAGTCCTGATTCTGACATTGAAGTCTCGTTCTCAAAATTACATGATTTTTGTAATCACAAATGTAAACCAGACGATGTTTGTACTATTCCAGACATGGCAGTGCATGAGGTAGGGAAGGTTCTAGAAGGCCTTGAGAATAAAAAGTCCATGGGTCCTGATAAGATTCCTCCTTACTTGACCAAACTAGCTCTACCATATATTGTGGAGCCACTCACCTATGTGTATAATCTCTGCATAAAGCAAAATACTGTACCTAGTTTGTTAAAAAGAGCAAAAGTAATTCCACTCCATAAAGGCGGAAATTTATCCGACCCAAATAACTTTAGACCCATTTCCTTATTACCCATTTTATCCAAACCATTGGAAAAACATATTCACAAACATTTGCTCGCGTACATAGAAAGCAGAAACCTTTTCCATCAATTTCAGTCTGGTTTTCGAACAAATCACTCTTGTCACAGCGCCCTTACCACGCTATGCGACACCTGGTTGTCTGCAACAAACCGATCTGAAATCAGTGGTGCTGTGTTTCTCGACTTTAAAAAAGCGTTTGATCTTGTTGATCATTCAATTCTATTGAAGAATTTACAGTTGTATGTCAGAAACAGTTCAGTGTGTAACTTCTTTGCTTCCTATTTACATGACAGATCTCAATATACTGCCCTAAACTGTAAAATATCTACTGAGGAGACTGTGAAATGCGGGGTGCCTCAAGGTTCAGTGCTTGGGCCGATCTTGTTCTGTCTGTATATCAATGATCTGCCACTGCACATTTCTGATAGTAATGTAAGAAGTATTTTTTTTTGCTGACGATTCTTCTCTTCATGCAAGTGGAAAGTCTGTTCCAGTAATAGAGTCCTCCCTTCAAACAGCTTTAAACTATGTAAATAACTGGTGTAGTGCTAATGCTATGCTTGTCCATCCAATAAAAACTAAAAGTATGGTAATTGCAACCAGACAAAAACACCAGATTTCTCCATTCAAACTAAATCTTACTATTGGTACGCAACCAATTGAACAAGTTCAACAGCATCGCGTTTTAGGGGTAATTATTGATTGTGAATTCAAGTGGCAGGCACAATTACAGCATATTTGCAAGAAAGTAGCCAAGAACGTTTTCCTCCTATCCAAGTTAAAGCAATTTACGGACAGAAGGACTCTGGAAATGTTCCACCATGCTCATGTAATGCCTCACATTAATTATGTTTCGACGCTCTGGGATGGCAGCAGTGATGTCCACTTGAAAAAGTTAGATTCTCTCTATCGTCGCTCGGCCAAACTCATCGTAAAGGATAATGCATCAACGGATATGAAATTAAAAATGCTTAACTTTCTTCCACTGGAAAAGCATCTCAAGTTAAACAAAGCCATTTTCATGCATAAATTGTATTACGGTAAAGTGCCGATTTACATTACATCATTATGTAATAAAGCTACCCACAGATATGGGTCGGTCAACTTAATCCCACCGATTCCACGGATTGACCTGTATAAGACCAGTCTTGCTTTATCGGGTACTTCAGTTTGGAATTCGCTTCCATCATCCTTTAAGCACTTAAAGTCATTAAAAAGTTTTTAAAAATGTGTTAAAAACCACCTAATGTCTGAGTAGTTTAACGCCTTTTGATTTACCACACTTAGTATTACGTCAGAGATATTCATTTCATTTCATTTTTGCATTGTATGTTCTGAACATATTTTTGTTGTACTATTGCTACATGTTCGATTGCTACCAGCTTGTATTTATAATTACCTGCATAGTATGCATTTGATTTTATGAATAACCACATATGTATGCTCTGCATGCCTCATCTTCATCATTATCATCATCATCATCATCGTCATCATCATCATCATCGTCATCATCATCATCATCATCATCGTCATCTGTAGTATCATGTGCTGAAGTTTTCCGACCTCCTTTTGTTGGTTAACTTTTTAACTTTTTAATTTTTAATTTGTTAATTATATGATTGTGTGTCTATGCGTCCCAAGGACAGATTGTAAGAAAAGGCATAGCCTTAAATCTTAATCCTTGTTAAATAAAGTTCAATTCAGTTCAATTCATATCTCTCTCTCTCTCTCTCTCTCTCTCTCTCTCTCTCTCTCTCTCTCTCCTCTCTCTCTCTCTCTCTCTCTCTAAGTCTCTCTTCCCCTCTCCTCCTCCCCTCCCCTCGCTCTCGCTCTCTCTATCTCTCTCTCTCGCTCTCTCTCTCTCTCTCTCTCTCTCTCTCTCTCTCTCTCTCTCTCTCTCTCTCTCTCTCTCTCTCTCTCTCTCTGTTCATATAACAACGCAGTTCACCTGATACCACAAGCAAATTGAAATAAGCGTAGTTCGTAAATTGCTATGGGGCGAAGAAAAAAGATGGCAAAGCTATAAGAATATTTTTTCAAATGAAAATGTAAAGAAGATAAGGACGTGTATTGGAAAACACATGGGCATGTATTGATAATAATAATACGCTGGGGTATTGTAGTTGGGAATACGGTAGGACACGTTTATAATTTGGTAACACACTGGGACATGTTTTGATAATGACTTGGGACCTGTATTGGTAATACGCTGGAATATGTGGAGACTTCCGCCTGCGCCCCGGAAGCTGCGCGCTCGTGCCATATGGTGTTATGTCTCAGTTAAATGTATGCTTTGTATGCTTGTTGATTTGTGCTAGTTTATTCTATAATGAATTTGTAAAGCGCCTGGAGCCAATTGATGGGACTCGCGCTATAGAAAAGTTATTTATTATTATTATTATTATTTATATGTATTGGTAACACACGGACATGTTTAGGGAATACATAAGAACTTGTAGTGGTAATTCGCTGACACATGGTTTGATGATACGCTGGGACATGTATGGTAATACACTGAGACATGTTTTGGACATTACGACGGAACATGTATTGGTAATACGCAGGAACACGTAAAGAAATCCACGAAGACAATGATGTATTTCTAACAGGCATCGTATTATGGTGCCCAGGCTCCTGTTGCCGAGTTTGCGCGCTGATTCTATCCTACCATACCTCACTCACTAACAGTGTCATTCTGTTCCCAGACGCCGCCAGACTTCCGCCTGCGCCCCGGAAGCTGCGCGCTCGTGCCGTCTCGCCCCACGTTATCAAAGTACGGTGGCGCGACCCGGGGCAAAACAAGGGGAGAGCAGCGCGGTTCTACTCGGTCCGCTATAGCGCAGCGGGTGAGGAGAGCGAGAGCAAGTTCTTGCAGAGCGCGGAGACGAGGGTGAGGGTGAGCAAGCTCCACCCCAACACCACCTATGTCTTCGCCGTCCGGTCTGTGGCGGGCAAAGGGGGCAGTCCTTGGAGTAACAGTGTCTCCGCCACCACCGCTGTCGTGGGTCAGTCTCTGTGTGTGGGGGTGGAGGTGTTTTTAGGGGTGGGGTGAGTGAGTGTGTGTGTGTGTGTGTGTGTGTGTGTGTGTGTGTGTGAGTGCGCGTGTTTGTGTGTGTGTGTTTGTGTGTGTGGGGGGGGTGTCTGTGTGTATGTGCGTGTGCGAGTGTGTGTATGTGTGTGATTGTGTGTGGGGGGAGGGTTGTCTGTGTGAGTGTGTGTGTGTGTGTGTGAGTCAGTGTGTGTGTGCGTGTGTCAGTGTGTGTGTGTTTGTGCGTGTTTGCTCAGTGTGTGTGTGTGTGTGTGTGTGTGTGTGTGTGTGTGTGTGTGTGTGTGTGTGTGTGTGTGTGTGTGTGCGTGCGCGCGCGTGTGTGTGTGTGTGTGTGTGTGTGTGGTTGTGTGTGTGTGTGTGTGTGTGTGTGCCGTGCGTGTGTATTTGTGACAAACGTTCACGATGTGGATAGGTTAAAGTGAGAGTGTGTTGGGTATGCACGTCCATGTGTACAATTCTTTTTTAGTCGTTGATGCAGACAAGAGTGTTCGGACATCGAGCACCGTCTGCACAAATTGGACTCTAGCAAATACATCCCTCGCTGAACGCAAGTTCGAATCCAAACCGAAAGTGAAAAATTGTTTCAAATCAGCGCCGCTACCGGCAGAGTTATCTCCCGCCACCATTCTGGTTCAGTTTTTGTAAAAGTATCTTCTTCTTTAAAAAAAAAAACCACAAAAAATAAATAAATAAATTTTTTTTTCTTCAGAGCACAGGGTGGTGACCAAACTGAAAGCCACTGCTCTGTCGTCCGAGTCCATCCGGTTGTCCTGGAAACTGCCCAGGCGAGTCAACGAGACTGTGGCCTACGCTATCCTGTGGGCGGAGCTAGAGGCGAAAAACGCGGAGCGCAAGGCGGTGGTAGCGAATGGCAGCACGTCCTTCACATTGGACAAGCTGAGGCCGCACCGATTATACAGGTGGGGGGCGGGGGGGGGGGGGGAGTGTGTGTACACGTGTGTGTGTGTGTGTGTGTGTGAGTGTGTGGGTGGGGGTTGGTGTATGTGTGTGTGTGTGTCGGTGTGTGTGTGTGTGTGTGTGTGTGTGTGTGTGTGTGTGTGCGTGTGTGTGTGTGTGTGTGTGTGTGTGTGTGTGTGTGTGTGTGTACCCCCGTTTCCACAGGTTTGGTTGCCTAAATCACCATAAGGCAACCATCCACACGTGGATGGCAACCTAAACTCTGGATGGCAACCTAATTGTGTGGATGGTCGCTTCAATTAACACCGTTAAATTGACTTTTTTGACGGAAAGAATGTCATAACAATGTTCAAAATGACATTCTTTCCGTCCTCTATAGGCGACGAAATAGGTCAAATTTTGTGCATTTTTTAGTGCAAAATTCTTCGATGCCGGAGCGAGTACTGCACCCAGTGCTGTTGTAGTGCAAGTGCACTAGAAAGGCACTACACCCAGTGCCGCCTCTTAGGTAACCATCCACACTTTAGGTATGTGTGTTTTTGTTTCTACATGTTCCGGGTCCAGTCCAGATCCCAAATATTGTACATATGTCACGATATTAAAATTGAATAAAAGACTTAGTTTTGTTTATACAGGTTCTGGGTCCAGTCGATGCTGAGCGAGGGTCCGGGATATTGTACACAATATGTCACGATATTAAAATCGAATAAAGTTGTGTTTTTTTTTTATACACGTTCCGGGTCCAGTCCTGATCCAAATATTGTACATAATTATTTCACGATTGTGAAATTGAATACAGTTGTTGATTATACAGGTTCCGGGTCCAGTCGATGCTGAGTGAGGGCCCTGGTGGCAGCACAGAGAAAGTCATCGCTCGCCCTTACTCTGACCGGCCGGGCAAAGCTCCGCGCAACATGCAGCTACACTACTCCAATCACTCGGTGTGTGTCATTGCTCTCTCTCACTCTCTTTTGCTTCTTTAACCCTTTCGCTGCCTGTAGGACTATCCTTAGCGGATTATGACTTTATTCAGTTATTCTGCAGAAAAAACCAGAAATGCTGAGAGAATACGGGTTTTTTTCTCAAGCATTTCTGTTTTTCTGCAGAATAACTGAATAAAGTCATATTCTGCTGAGGATAATAGGACGTCAGCTGACGTTCTTGGGGACTTTCTTTAACACAAACACGTACACACGCACGTAGGCAAGTTAAGTTGCTCGTCCGTGTTTGTTCAGGTGTTCCCCAAGGTTCTGTTCTGGGGCCCTTGTTGTTCCTTGTGTACATTAACGATATTGTCATTAATATCGAATCTGTCATTAAACTTTTTGCTGATGATACCAGTTTGTATTTATCTCTAAATGATGCAAACACGCGGACACAGATCTTAAATGCAGACTTAGCCAAAATTGCACACTGGGCGGAAAAATGGAAAGTTAATTTCAATAATTTAAAAACAGATTTGATGACCTTTTCTGGAAATAGAATGCCTGAAACCCTTCCTCTTGTATTTGATGGAACAATTCTGAGAGAAAACCACGTTCACAAACATCTTGGTGTACTGATTCAGAGCGACTGCAAATGGGAATCACATGTTCAGTCAATTATATCTAAAGTACGTGTTCTTCTCTCATGTTTTCGGTCCTATAAGTATCGCCTTAGCCGAAAGGCACTTGAACTTATGTATAAATCTTTTATTATTCCCCATTTTGATTTTTCTGACGTCATTTGGGATAACTGTTCTGACAGATTAGCTACTTTATTAGAAAACTTGCATCTTGATGCCATAAGAACCATTCACCAAAAATTATACGATGAATCAGGATTTACAACACTGAAGGAGAGGCGAAAAAGACACAAATTGATTTTGTATTTCAAATTAGTTAATGCACGCGTGCCACCATACTTACTAGAACGTCTGCCTCCTCTCGTTGCTTCTGTGAACCCTTACCATAGACGAAGACCACTTGACAGACAGACTCCCCACTCTCGAACTGAATTGTATAAAAAGTCATTTTTTCTGTCTTCGACTTCCCTGTGGAATGAGCTTCCAGATACTGTAAAACAACTTGATTCTATTGGGTTATTTAAAAAACGTATTAGTTCTGATGATTCTGTTGTTCCCTCGTATAGATACACATCTGATCGAAAATCAGAAATTATCCATTGCAGACTGAGATTGAGGATCAGCAATCTAAATAGTGATCTATTTGACAGACATTTAATTCCCGACCCGTCATGCACTTGTGGTTATCGTGTTGAAAATGCGGAGCACTATATTTTTCATTGCCCCTTATCTCTTCAAATACGTGAAGTCACCTTGTCAACACTGCCCAACTATGATTTGCTAACCGCTGATGATTTTCTGTATGGCAATAGAGACAAGTCAGACAGCGAAAATGCATTGATATTTGACCAGTTATTCAGGTTTATCTTATTAAGCAAACGTTTTGAATAATGAATGCATTTATCTCATCCATGTTCGAAACGACCATGTGCAGTACTGTTTACATTTCCTTGTTCTGGTAGTATTCTATTTTCAACCATGTGGAAGTCATTGTATGCGTGTGTGTGCGAGTGAGTGTGCGAGCGCGTGTGAGTACTGTTGTTAGTTTAGCATTGGTTTTTTTTTTCTTTTGCTTTTTGTTTCCTTTTATTGTTACATGTTTGTCTACCATAATTTACCATTATTATTTTGACATTATTTCAAATTTGTTATATTAAAATCGTCCGCCAAATTTCATTTGCTTTTAAGAGTACGCTTATAAGCCTAGCTTGTTGTGCTCCATGTTCCTTATTTCATGTATGCGGTAATAGTACCAATGGAATTTATTGAATAAACTTGTTTAAACCAAGTTGCTCGTCTTTCGGATACGTTAGTGACTATCACCTGACAGTTTGAAAGGAATGTTCTCAGTTTTTGTCCCCACTAGCAAAACAAATCAGCTTTACAAACGCAGAATTTTCTGCTCCCTATTTTTTCTGAGTATCTACTTGTTATCGTTTTGAGAACGTGAGAAATTAAAGGCACAGTGCAGCTCACAGCCTTCGTTTTGCGTTTTTGTTGCAGCTGAGTTTATTTACAGTTCAAAACTCCTCCTATGGTAGTAAAACAAAGCCAAAACTACCCAACGACGTCATCTGTGAAGCTCGACAGTTTCTTGTTCACGCGAGTGCATAAATTAACCTAGTTATTACGTTGGTGTTTGGTCGGAGTTCGATTCAACTGAGTGATTCCGGCCTCCAATTTGTTTTTCACAAACTCATGATGACGTCTGACATAGTTTGCTTAGTGACGTGTCTTTTTGTGCATGCTGTGGTGATCTACCTGATCTAAGTTTAGATCTAAAAATAGGCCAAGGCCAGCCGGGTCCGAGTACGAAATTAATTCGTAAAAAATCGCAGTTCTTGACTCTTTGGGTGCAAGTCAATGAAACTTGGTAGTTCTTCTAACGGATAGCTGCCTGAGGTATGACTAAAAGCCCCAGGGGCTCCGTGCACCTGGATTTGACAAGTTCAGTACCTTTAATAGAATGTTTTCCAGTGTCAACGGTTTTCCAGCTCCAATGGCTCTTTTGCTTGCAATTTGCAAACGACTGCAAAGAATAGACCAAGACTTGACAAAAATACACTGAATTCGTATGTCACGAAACAAAACATTAAATGGTGGTTTTTTTGTTTTTTTTATATATGTTAACACACAGTTCATAGTCGTGAAAAATGTTCTGCATAACTTTCGTTTCTCGTTGGTAAATATGTTTTCTTTCATCAAAGACACTGACCAACCAGAGGGTTTCCTTGATTTTATTATCGTTATCTTTTTGATTTGCAGTCAGCTGATTGTCTTTATAACTCTGAGTTGAGAAGCGAGAGTAACATACCGCAATCTAACTCTAAAGGCATGACCCCCTTGTGGTACACAGCTTGGTAGAACGACCCATATATATGCGACATTATTTCCTCATAGGCTAACGAGAAGTCTATTTCTCTGTGATCGTAATCCTTTGTGCGAGTTATCTATCAGAAAATGGTGGGTAGACTAGTGACGTCATTGTTGATGACGCAACATTTCTGTTTGTGACGCAGTACGTGCTAGTGAAATGGAGACCTCCGCCGCTACGTCAGCGCAATGGCGCGTTGCTAGGCTACAAGGTGCAGTACAAGAGAAAGGGAAGTCAGCGGGGAGACCTGTGTTCCGTCATCACACAGCCACAAGACAGGCAGTACGTCCTCACAGGTAACGTGTACTGTGTAGTGTGAAGTGTGTACTTTGTCGTTTGTACTGCTGGAAAGAGTGTTGTGTGTTATAAGGCATGTGTTCTGTCTTCACGCCGCCAGTACGTCCTCACAGGTAACGTTTTCTGGGTAGAGTGTCGTTTGTAGTGTGTATTGTGCTGTTTGAAGTGTATATTATGTCATTTGAAGTTTGAATTGTGTCTTTTGAAGTGTAGGCTATATTGTCTTGTTTGAAGTGTGTGCACTGCCGTGTCGTTTGAAGTGTGTATTGTGTCATATGAATGATGATGATAATGATGATGATGATGATGATGATGATGATGATGATGATGATGATGATGATGACGACGATGATGATGACGACGATGACGACGACGATGCCGATGATGCCGACGACGACGTTGATGATGAAGATGATGATGAAGATGAAGATGATGATAATAATGATGATGATGATAATGACGATGACGATGATGACAGACATAGCGGACGGAGAGACGTACAAGGTTCGAGTGGCGGCCTCCACGATCAACGGCACGGGACCCTTCACCAAGTGGCAGGCAGTCACCATCCCCGCCACCAATAGCACGGACACGGGTAATTCACACCGCAACACCCCTTTTTACACACACACACACACACACACACACACACACACGCACGCCCGCCCGCACGCACACACGCACGCACGCACATACACACACACACGCACGCACGCACGTACGCACGCACACGCACGCACGCACGCACGCACACAGACACACACACACGCACACACACACACACACACAAACACACACACACGTACGTACGTACACACACACGCGCGCACGCACATACACACACACGCACGTACCCACGCACGCACACGCACGCACACACGTACACACACACACACACACACACACACACACACACGTACACACACACACACACACACACACACACACACACTCTCACACGCACGCATACACGTACACACACACACACACACACACACAATTCCTTTCCTTGCCCTCAATGAGTGCTACCTGTCCCAACAGAGCGCAAGAGCGGTGACGTGTTTGGTGACGAGGACACAGGGGTCAGTGACGTCACGCCCGCCCAGCCGGAGAAGCTACGTCTCAGTGACGTCAGAAGCACAGCCGCGACTATGACGTGGTCCCAGCCAGAGTCTCCCGACTGTTGCCCCATCGTGGCTTACCGCATCATGGGCAGGAACCTGAACAGTGAGTGTCACATCATTATTCCAGAGATTTAGATCCCATGACGTGTAGCCAAAGACGGGAACCTCGACGTGTAGCTTTGACGTTCCCTGTACGTGCAACATCATCAAACCGAGCGTTAACGTCATGCGTTTTCCAAATTGTACATATCGCGTTAGCCAACACGACGGGCAAAATAGATTCCGGACAGTGGTCGTGCTGAAGACGAATGCTTTTGATTATAAACTGTCTACATCTGTGCACATTCAGCTCAGTAAACTAACATGAACAGGCTTAGGGTAAGCACTAGCGGATTTTAACGTGCATATTCAGGAAATATAAGGTAAATATTTGTGGATTTGTTCGAACCGGAGAGAGAAGGCATTTCCGCCCACGAATTAGTCAGAGGGAATCGTGCAATTTTCCAAACTATTGTCTTTCAACGTCGCTTTCAGGCGCATGTGTGCTGCGTATACACAAACCATAGCAGTGAGAAGTATCAGAGTTAAGTTTGGACGGGCTTTCTTTCATTTTATTGACTGTCTGCGCTTAGATTGGATTGGATTGGATTGGATTGGATAAGATTTACAGTCCAGTGAGGTTACCCTCATGGAAATTCGGGCTGCTTTCTCCCCGGGGAAAGCGAGCTGCCATACATACGGCGCTACCCATATTTTTTTTTTCCTGCATGCGTGTATTCATGTTTCCTGAGACTTAATGCCGTGTGAGATGGAATTTTTTTTACTTTATTCCAAGTCCCACGGGTATTTGATGGACATTTTTATCTATGCCTATACAATTTTGCCAGGAAAGACCCTTTTGTCAATCGTGGGATCTTTAACGTGCACACCCTAATGTAGTGTACACGAAGGGACCTCGGTTTTTCGTCTCATCCGAAAGACTAGCACTTGAACCCACCACCTAGGTTAGGAAAGGGGGGAGAAAATTGCGGCCTGACCCAGGCCTGAACACGCAACCTCTCGCTTCCGAGCGCAAGTGCGTTACCACTCGGCCACCCAGTCCCTAGATCGTCTGCTTCGCGCTGTTCCGAGGTTCTTATTGTGAAGAATCTGGACCAAGTTTCCAGAACGTGTGACGTTATAGCTGTACGTACCGGTACACGTACAGGTACCCGTCTTGGTTATATCTATATCTCTCTATTGTTGTCTTGATAACTTGAATGTGCCTCAGTACCGCATCATACATTGTGTACTGTGTGTGCGCAGCCTCCGAGCTGTCAGGGGAAATGGTGACGGACCGGCCGGGCCCCGAGGCGCGCGTGTCGTTCCTTCAGCCAGTCACCCTGTATTCATGCATTGTTTATTGGATTGGATTGGATTGGATTGGAAAAGATTTACAGTCCAGTGAGGTTACCCTCATGGAAATTCGGGCTGCTTTCTCCCCGGGGAAAGCGAGCTGCCATACATACGGCGCTACCCATATTTTTTTTTCCTGCATGCGTGTATTCATGTTTCCTGAGACTTAATGCCGTGTGAGATGGAATTTTTTTTACTTTATTCCAAGTCCCACGGGTATTTGATGGACATTTTTATCTATGCCTATACAATTTTGCCAGGAAAGACCCTTTTGTCAATCGTGGGATCTTTAACGTGCACACCCTAATGTAGTGTACACGAAGGGACCTCGGTTTTTCGTCTCATCCGAAAGACTAGCACTTGAACCCACCACCTAGGTTAGGAAAGGGGGGAGAAAATTGCGGCCTGACCCAGGCCTGAACACGCAACCTCTCGCTTCCGAGCGCAAGTGCGTTACCACTCGGCCACCCAGTCCCTAGATCGTCTACTTCGCGCTGTTCGGTTCTTATTGTGAAGAATCTGGACCAAGTTTCCAGAACGTGTGACGTTATAGCTGTACGTACCGGTACACGTACAGGTACCCGTCTTGGTTATATCTATATCTCTCTATTGTTGTCTTGATAACTTGAATGTGCCTCAGTACCGCATCATACATTGTGTACTGTGTGTGCGCAGTCTCTGTGCTGTCAGGGGAAATGGTGACGGACCGGCCGGCCCCGAGGCCCGCGTGTCGTTCCTTCAGCCAGTCACCCTGTATTCATGCATTGTTTATTATGTTTTGTACTTTGTGTATTGTGTATGTACAGCCTTCGTGCTGTCGGAAGGGTTTCGGCCAGTAGGCATGTAACCAAATGGTATTGTGCATTGTGTTTCATATTGTGTGTGTGGACTGTGCTTTGGGTATTGTTGGGTGCGGCAGGGTGGGATGTGGCAGGCTGGGATGCGGCAGGTTGGGGCGCGGCAGGCTGGGATGCGGCAGGTTGGAGTGCGGCAGGCTGGGATGCGGCAGGTTGGAGTGCGGCAGGCTGGGATGCGGCAGGTTGGAGTGCGGCAGGCTGGGATGCGGCAGGTTGGGTGCTGTCAGGGGAAATGGTATTGTGCACTGTGTATTATGTATTGTGTGTGTGCAGCATCCGTGCTGTCAGGGGAAATGGTATTGTGCACTGTGTATTATGTATTGTGTGTGTGCAGCATCCGTGCTGTCAGGGGAAATGGTATTGTGCACTGTGTATTATGTATTGTGTGTGTGTAGCATCCGTGCTGTCAGGGGAAATGGTATTAGGCACTGTGCATTATGTATTGTGTGTGTGTAGCATCCGTGCTGTCAGGGGAAATGGTATTAGGCACTGTGTATTATGTATTGTGTGTGTGTAGCATCCGTGCTGTCAGGGGAAATGGTATTAGGCACTGTGTATTATGTATTGTGTGTGTGTAGCATCCGTGCTGTCAGGGGAAATGGTATTAGGCACTGTGTATTATGTATTGTGTGTGTGTAGCATCCGTGCTGTCAGGGGAAATGGTATTAGGCACTGTGCATTATGTATTGTGTGTGTGTAGCATCCGTGCTGTCAGGGGAAATGGTATTAGGCACTGTGCATTATGTATTGTGTGTGTGTAGCATCCGTGCTGTCAGGGGAAATGGTATTAGGCACTGTGTATTATGTATTGTGTGTGTGTAGCATCCGTGCTGTCAGGGGAAATGGTATTAGGCACTGTGTATTATGTATTGTGTGTGTGTAGCATCCGTGCTGTCAGGGGAAATGGTATTAGGCACTGTGTATTATGTATTGTGTGTGTGCAGCATCCGTGCTGTCAGGGGAAATGGTATTGTGCACTGTGCATTATGTATTGTGTGTGTGCAGCATCCGTGTTGTCAGGGGAAATGGTGACGGGCCCCAGCCCCGAGGCCCGCGTGTCGTTCCTACAGCCAGACACCCTATACGGCTTCAACGTGTCGGCCTACAGCATCTCGGGGGAGAGCCAGCACTCGGAGGAGTTGATCGTACACACACTTCCTGCTGGTGAGTATAGGTAGGGCGGGGGTGGTGAGATTGTTGGGGGAGGGGGGGGGGGGAGAGAGAGAGAAAGAGAGACACAAGAGAGAGAGCAAGATGATGATGATGATGATGGATCTTTATTTTTCAAGGATAGAGGTTTAAGGCGACGCCTTTTCTTACAACCGGTCCTTACTTCTAATACAAATGTCTAATAAATGATAAACAAGTAAAGCAACATGACAAATAAACAAAGTAAACGAACGAACCAGCAAACAATCGACAAGTAAGCAAACAAGCAATTAAACATAAACAACAAAATCACAAAGTAAGCAACATACAAATCGAAAGCGAAACATGCAACATGTTAATTGAGGTTACACATGTAAAGTGATCGATGGTAAAATTCACACGATACCAACGTTTACACTAATGCTAATAATGATTATATGGTGTAAATGATGATGATGAAGATGATGATGATGATGATGATGATGATGATGATGATGATGATGATGATGATGATGATGATGATGATGATGATGATGATGTTGATGATGATGATGGAAAATCGCAACATAAATTCCACATAATACATAATAACATATAATACAGAACATATGTGTGTCATTCATAAAGCTTTGCCAATTGTTGACAGCTACTTGCACGTGTTAAGACTAGTATAGCCATCTAGGTAGACATAAAATGATTATGCAGAGCTTGTTTAAAACTCTTTAGTGAGGTTAATGATCTTATTACAGACGGAATGGAGTTCCACATCACAGCGCCAGAGAAGGCTTGACTAGTTTTGAACAAATCAATCCTGGGTATTGGTGGTATAATTGATAGACCCGTACCTTTCGGTGACTCTGTGAAATAGGTCCTGAATATAGATGGGCACTTCGCCATGATATACTTTATACATCATTACAGTCTTATTAAACTGTAACTGTTTAACTAGCGGCAGGTAGTTTAGATTCTTTAACTTCAAATCAGCTGATAATTGTGGACCATTTAACATGATTTTAGCTGCCCGACGATGTAGAGAGTTTAACTTTTTCATGTGAATATCAGAGACGCCATCCCAAAGAGTTGATGCGTAATTAATATGGGATAAGATGTGGGCATGATAAAATAGTTTTAGTGTTGCGATATCGACATATTGCTTTAACTTTGATAGCAGAAACAAATTCTTGGATACTTTTTGACAAATATAATGTACATGAGATTGCCATTTTAATTCTTGATCGACTATCACACCCAAAACACGATGTTCCGTTACCTGCTGAACAGGTTGTGATTCTATAGAAAGATTTAACTTAAGAGGTCGTGACTGGTGTTTTTGTCTTGTTGTAATAATCATGCTTTTTGTCTTTCCTGGGTGCACTATCATAAAATTCTGGTTACACCAACTGTTGACTTCATTCAGACTAGACTGTAAGGAAATTTCATTTTCTTGAACAGTCCTACAGCTTGTGTGAAGCGTCGAATCATCTGCAAAAAATTCCGTTTTAACTTTGTAATTAGATATATGAAGGGGGAGGTCATTAATGAATACACAAAACAAAATAGGCCCTAAAACTGACCCCTGACTCTTTAAACATCCTTTGGGAGATGTTTTATCGTTTATAGAAACATACTGTGTTCTGTTGACAAGATATGATTTAAAGAATGAACACGTTGCGGGATTGTTCACGTACAATGCGAGTTTATGTAAAAGTAATGTGTGATCTACAAGATCAAAAGCTTTCTTAAAATCAAGAAATACAGCCCCTGATATGTCCGAACGATTAATTGCCGATAGCCAGTTATCACATAGTGATGAAAGAGCTGTACTACAGGAATGTTTTGGACGAAACCCAGATTGAAAGTTGTGAAATAATTTGCACCTTTCCATGTAGTTCAGAAGATTCTTCTGGATGTGCTTCTCTAACGGCTTTGATAAAATAGGAAGCAATGAAAGAGAGAGAGATAGGGAGAGAGAGACAGACAGAGAGACAGACAGAGAGAGAGGGAGGGAGGGAGAGACACAGAGAGGGACAGAGACAGAGAGAGACAGAGACACATAGGGAGACAGAGACAGAGAAACAGAGAGAGAGAGAGAAAATGAACTATAATTGAATCTGCATATGATCTCGGGGCAGATTGTCCACACTCTGCCCGCAAGTTAGCAAGGGGGTTTCGACAACAATCACAGATCAAAATGAGCAGTCAGGTTTACCCAATTGACTTGCTGGAGAAGGGATATAACTCACGTACATTTCTGGTGATCCCTAACACGCCTTGATTGTATTGATTGTATTTATTGTTCAAAATGCCCCCAGGGGTTATGGACTAATACAAAACTTGAAAAACTTGAAAAAACTTGAAACTTGTTTCAGAGCCGCCATCCATCCCATCAGTTCGCGGGTCCTCCGTGCTGGAGGGCAGCAGTGTCAACCTTACGTGCAACGCGCGTGCCGAGCCGCCACCGGAAGTCACGTGGTACGGGCCTAACAAGACGCTGTCTTACTCTCCAGGCAGAGTCACCAACTCGGTGAGATTCTCGTCTTGTTGGATTTGAGAGAGAGAGAAAGAGAGAGAGAAAGAGAGAGAGAGAGAGAGAGAGAGAGAGAGAGAGAGAGAGAGAGAGAGAGAGAGAGAGAGAGAGAGAGAGAGAGAGAGAGAGAGAGAGAGAGAGAGAGAGAGAGAGAGAGAGACTCAGACTCAGAACTTTATAACAAAAGGATAAAGGTTTTAGGCAAAGCCTATTCTTCCAACCTGTCCTTTATACAACACATATAGACAGACGCACATTAAAAATATAAATTCAATCATATAAAATACAGAAATACATTGTATGGAATGCAACACAATGTGCATTTGAGGAAATACATAAGGAGAACTCAAAAATTACAACTTTACATTGACATAGTTATACCTTTCATTTGGGAATAAAGTTGCTCCTATCAGCTACACATCCGTTAACACCAGTACAAAATGTTTAACAAAACTGATAACAATCGAACAAGACATTTCATTCACGAATGATGTGTGAACGTTCACTGAAGTTGCATTTCTTATCTGTTGGGGGAAGGAGTTCCAGAGAAACGCTCCCGGGAAGGCTAAGCTCGATTTGTAGAGGTCTATATGCGAGGTATAGGAGGGATGATTTTTTGGGACCCATATCTTTTCAAGTGTGGCATGTTTGAAATGTGATTGCAAATATTTAGGACAGTCGTCATTTAGAATGTTATACATGAACACAGCCTTGTTTAACGTCAACTGATCTTTCAAGGGAAGGAAATTCAGGAGCTTTAGTTTATCATCCGTGGACCTATTCAAATCATGCAGAATAAGTTTTGCAGCTCGGCGATGCAGGGAATTGAGTCTTTTTAAATGAACATCACTGCGGTTATCCCAAAGTGTCGATGCGAAGTTTCCGTCGCGATATAACCCTTCGTGGTTGAAAACGACGTTAAACACCAAATAAAAAAAGAAAGAAAGATGCGAAGTTTATATGAGGCATTATGTGGGCGTAATAGAACATTTTGAGTGCTGCAGAATCTGCGTAATGCCTTATTTTTGATAACAGGTACAAATTTGTTGATACTAGTTTGCAAATATTACTCAAATGAGTTTGCCATTTCAACTCTTGATCAATGGTAACACCCAATAATCTATGTTCCCTAACTTGCTGCACTTGAGTTGAACCAACTGACAGTTGTAATTGTAAAGGACTTAATTGGTGTTTTTGTCTCGTGGTTATCACCATACTCTTTGTTTTAATCAGATGAATGATCATTGCATTAGAAACGCACCACTCAGTGATTTCATCCACACTTGTTTGAAGAGAAGAGTTGACGGATTCCAAAGATTTTTGACTGGTGTGAACAGAAGAGTCATCCGCGAAGAACTCACATCTAACTTTTTCATCGGACACATGAAGGGGTAAATCATTTATATAAATACAGAACAAGATAGGTCCTAATACAGACCCTTGAGGGACACCACTCCTGACAAACTCTTTTGACGAAGTTGTACAGTTAATGAATACATACTGTTTCCGTTTTGAAAGAGACGATTCAAAAAAGGCACAGGCGGAGTTGTCTTTTAAACAGCACTTTAATTTCTTTTGTAGAAGTGAGTGATCTACTAGGTCAAAGGCTTTCTTAAAGTCCAAAAAACAACGCTCCCGTTATTTCTGCTTTGTTTATTGCTGACAGCCAAGTCTCGCATAAAGAGCTTAAGGCGGTGTGGCAGGAATGCTTAGAGCGGAATCCAGACTGAAAAGGATGAAACAGATTCATTTGTTCCATATATGCCAGTAGGTGTTTTTGTATGTGCTTTTCTAAGGGTTTAGATAGAACAGGTAAGAGGGAAATAGGTCTAAAGTTGTTTGGGTCTGTAAGATCCTTATTTTTTGGAAGTGGTAATACCTTTGCACACTTTAAAAGAAGGGAACACGTTTTGTTGTATGCTTAGGTTATAAACATAAGTTAGGGAATCGAAAATGTAAGGTAAAGCAAGTTTTAGCAACTTGACTGGAATCTTGTCTGGACCCATTGACTTCTTATTCGCCATTTGTTCTACCAGTTTTTCTACCTCGTGCACTGAGATTGGAGGAATAGAAAACGTGTCAGTTTGAGTCAACTTTTGTCCACAGAATTATTTTTAATTTTTCAAAACAATCATCCGTATCAAGGGAATCATTCTGATTGAGACAAGATTTTAGGTTGTCTGCTAGCGAAATGAAGTGTTTGTTAAAATCATTTGGAGATATTTGTGAATGAGAATTGGTTGATCCCTTCCTAGATTTATCAAGAATTTCATTCACTGCTCGCCAGATTGTAGCTGTATCCTTTTTTCAGAAATCAGTTTATTAAAATATTCTGTCTTTGCTTGTCTCACTGTGTTCAAAACTTTATTTTTTTGCAGTTTATACTCTGTTTTCATGTTGCGCTCTTTAAAATAATCACGCATCGCCATAGCCTCGATAATGTCTGAGGTTAACCAAGGGGGGAGCTGGGGATGTTTCACTCTATGCTGACGTAGTGGTGCGTGTTTATCAATTATTGAACACAAAATATGGTGAAAAATATTGCAAGCGCCCTCTGCGTCACTGCAATTGAATACGCTATAAAATGGGGCTTGGTTAAGGTCAAAGAAAAAGGCAGATTCATCAAAATACTTGAAACTTCTGTATTCGATTGTTGTGTGGCCTTTATGGCGTGATTTTGGCAATCTAAGAGAAATCGAGCAAAAAACAGAATGATGGTCACTAAAACTGGAATGCACTACTTGCGCATTTGCAACGATATTCTTACTATCAGTGTAAATATGATCAATCAGGGTTGATGAAGTATTTGTTTAGAGAGAGAGAGAGAGAGAGAGAGAGATGGAGAGAGAGAGAGAGAGAGAGAGTGAGGAGAGAGAGAGAGAGAGAGAGAGAGAGAGAGAGAGAGAGAGAGAGAGAGAGAGAGAGAGAGAGAGAGAGAGATCCCCCCGCGGGTTAGGGGGAAGAATTTACCCGATGCTCCCCAGCATGTCGTAAGAGGCTACTAACGGATTCTGTTTCTCCTTTTGCCCTTGTTAAGTGTTTCTTGTATAGAATATAGTCAATTTTTGTAAAGATTTTAGTCAAGCAGTATGTAAGAAATGTTAAGTCCTTTGTACTGGAAACTTGCATTCTCCCAGTAAGGTCATATATTGTACTACGTTGCAAGCCCCTGAAGCAATTTTTTGATTAGTGCTTTTGTGAACAAGAAACAATTAACAAGTGGCTCTATCCCATCTCCCCCCTTTCCCCGTCGCGATATAACCTTGAACGGTTGAAAACGACGTTAAACACCAAATAAAGAAAGAAAAGAAAGAGAGAGAGAGAGAGAGAGAGAGAGAGAGAGAGAGAGAGAGAGAGAGAGAGATCCTATACAATGTGATGACACACACACTGCGTTGTGAGGGATAACAGAAAAGTTGCTATGACGTGTTTGGTTGTGCGTGTGTGTGTGTGTATGTGTGTGTGCTTCTGCTTCTCTACTATTTCTTTCTCTCATCTATGACTTTGGTTTTAACACTTACTATGTCCTGACCAGTTCTTCTATTCCCTTATCACTGCCACTCTTATGGGGACATTCTGAGATAAGTCACATCATCATTTACCTTATTATTATTCTTATTCTTATGTGTCTCTTGTTTTTCCACTTTAAATGTAGTTTTTTTATATTTAGTCAAGTTTTTACTAAATATTTTAACATCGAGGGGGAATCAAAACGAGGGTCGTGGTGTATGTGCGTGTGTGTGTGTGTGTGTGTGTGTGTGTGTGTGTGTGTGTGTGTGTGTGTGTAGAGCGATTCAGACTAAACTACTGGACCGATCTGTATGAAATTTGACATGAGAGTTCCTGGGTATGAAATCCCCGAACGTTTTTTTCATTTTTTTGATAAATGTCTTTGATGACGTCA